>NW_028167413.1:215486-270807 GCF_963513975.1 Fringilla coelebs | reverse complement strand
AGGTCTGGATCACGAGGATCTCACCTCCATTGGGATCTGGGATCAGGATCAGGGGGATCCCACCTCCTTTGGGATCAGGATCAGGGGGATCCCACCTGCTCCCCCAGGATCTGGGTCGAGGGGATCCCACCTCCATTGGGATCAGGATCAGGGGGGTCCCACCTCCCTTGGGATCAGGATCAGGGGGATCCCACCTCCATTGGGGTCAGGATCAGGGGGATCCCACCTCCTTTGGGATCAGGATCAGGGGGGTCCCACCTGCTCCCCCAGGATCTGGGTCGAGGGGATCCCACCTCCATTGGGATCAGGATCAGGGATCCCACCCCCTTTAGGATCAGGATCAGGGGGATCCCACCTCCTTTGGGATCAGGATCAGGGGGTCCCACCTCCATTGAGGTCAGGATCAGGATCAGGGGGGTCCCACCTCCATTGGGATCTGGGATCAGGATCAGGGGGTCCCACCTCCATTGGGATCTGGGATCAGGATCAGGGGGTCCCACCTCCATTGGGATCTGGGATCAGGATCAGGGGGTCCCACCTCCATTGGGATCTGGGATCAGGATCAGGGGGTCCCACCTCCTTTGGGATCTGGGATCAGGATCAGGGGGTCCCACCTCCTTTGGGATCTGGGATCAGGATCAGGGGGTCCCACCTCCTTTGGGATCTGGGATCAGGATCAGGGGGTCCCACCTCCTTTGGGATCAGGATCAGGAGGATCCCACCCCCTTTGGGATCAGGATCAGGGGGGTCCCACCTCCTTTGGGATCAGGATCAGGGGGGTCCCACCTCCACTGGGATCAGGATCAGGGGGATCCCACCTCCTTTGGGGTCAGGATCAGGGGGTCCCACCTCCACTGGGATCTGGGATCAGGATCAGGGGGGTCCCACCTCCTTTGGGATCAGGATCAGGGGGTCCCACCTCCATTGGGATCAGGATCAGGAGGATCCCACCCCCTTTGGGATCAGGATCAGGGGGGTCCCACCTCCATTGGGATCAGGATCAGGGGGGTCCCACCTCCTTTGGGATCAGGATCAGGGGGATCCCACCTCCTTTGGGATCAGGGGGATCCCACCCCCTTTGGGATCAGGATCAGGATCAGTGGGATCTCACCTCCCTTGGGATCTGTGATCATGACTGGGGGATCCCACCCCCTTTGGGATCAGGATCAGGGGGATCCCACCCACTTTGGGGTCAGGATCAGGGGGTCCCACCTGCTCCCCCGGCCGCTCCAGGTGCCGATTTCGGGGTCTCGTTCCCCGTTCCCAGCTGGCCACACACAAGGAGGGACCCCCAGAAACCCTCCTGGGGTCCTCCCAGACTCCCCTGAAAAGGTGGAATTCTGCCCATAAAGGATTTCTGGGGTTTGCCCCCGGTTCCATGGCGGGGTGGGACCCCAACCTGACTTTATCCATGGGAAAATCCCTTTATCCATGGGGAAAATCCCTTTATCCATGGGGAAAATCCCTTTATTCATGGGGAAAATCCCTTTATCCATGGGAAAATCCCTTTATCCATGGGAAAATCCCTTTAACCTTGGAAAAATCCCTTTATTCATGGGAAAAATCTCTTTATCCATGGGAAAATCCCTTTATCCATGGGAAAAATCCCTTTATCAGTGGGAAAATCCCTTTATCCATGGGAAAATCCCTTTATCCATGGGGAAAATCCCTTTATCCATGGGAAAATCCCTTTATCCATGGGAAAAATCCCTTTATCAGTGGGAAAATCCCTTTATCCATGGGAAAAATCTCTTTATCCATGGGGAAAATCCCTTTATCCATGGGAAAAATCCCTTTGCCCATGGGAAAAACCATTTATCCATTGGAAAAACCCATTTATCCATGGGAAAAACCCCTTTGCCCATGGGAAAATCCCCTTATTTATGGGGAAAATCCCTTTATCCATGGGAAAAAACATTCATCCATTGGAAAAACCCATTTATTTATCCATGGGAAAAACACTTTTATCCAAGGCTTTGGTCGCAATCCCCTTCTGCCCAAGCCCCTCCCTTTCCGGCACTACAGCCGCACCCCATTGGTTCATCTCTCTACCGCCCCGCGATTCGCGGCGCTGATTGGCTGCTCGCCCTGCCCGTCACGGCGGTTGCCAGGCGATGCCGCCATGTTGCGTCCCCACCATGGCGGCACAGGAGGCGACGGCAGAGCCGCAGCTGAAGCCGGTGCCGGTACCGGTGGCGGCCGAGGCACCGGCCCGGTCTGTGCCGCCGAGGCCCCGCGAGCGGACACGTCCTCGGCGGCACCGGCCCGGTCTGTGCTTTGCGGCCTAATTGGCCCCGCGGTCTTATTGGCCCCGCGCGTGGGAACCCGCCCGGCGCTTTTCCGTACAACCCTCCCTTCCCATCACACCTTTCCGGCAGCATACCCGCACCCCATTGGCTCGTCGCCTCCACCTCCCTGTATCCGCGGCGCTGATTGGCTGCTGCTTGGCTGCTACACCCGCCCATCTCGCCGTTGCCACGCAACGCTGCCATGGCGGCGGATCCGAAGGGGGCCGCGGCCATGGCGGAGGCCAACAGCGAAGAGGCCGCGGCCGCCGTGGCGCTGTCGGAGCTCACGGCGCTGCTCTCCCCGTCCTCCCCCGCCGCTCCCGAAGCAGCCGAAGCCGCCCTGGCCCTGTCGGGCAGCGCCTCAGGCCGGGCGCTGCTTGCGGAACACCCCGCGGCCTTATCGGCCTTGTCCGCCATGGCCGCCTCGGCCTCGCGTGGAGCGCGGCCCGCCTTGGCCGCGCTGGTGAACGCGTCCTCCGAGCCCGCCGCGCTGGAGCCGCTCCTCGCCGCCGTCCCTTCTCTCGTCCCGCTGCTCCCCAGCTCCGGAGCGGCGTGCGGGGTGCTGGCCAACCTGAGCCGGGAGGCGGCGGCGGCGCCGCGGGTGCTGCGGGCGCTGGGCCCCGGAGCGGAGGCGCTGCTGCTGCGGGCGCTGAGCGCGGAGCGGCCGCCGGCGGAGCTCGGGGCGCTGCTCTGCAACCTCAGCCAGGCCCCCGAGGGCCGCCGGGCGCTGCTGGAACCCGCGGGGTGAGCACGAATAAAAAATGGGAATTTTTATTTGAAATTTCGGGGCGCTGCTCTGCAACCTCAGCCAGGCCCCTGAGGGCCGCCGGGCGCTGCTGGAACCCGCGGGGTGAGCACGAATCGAAACTGGGAATTTTTATTTGAAATTTGGGGGCTCGGGGCACTGCTGGAATCCGCGGGGTGAGCACGAATAGAAAATGGGAATTTTTATTTGAAATTTCGGTCCCCAAGGGGCCCTGGGCACTGCTGGAACCCGCGGGGTGAGCACAAATCGAAAATGGGAATTTTTATTTGAAATTCGGGGGCTCGGGACGCTGCTCTGGCGTCTCAACCTCCTGAGGGCCGCCGGGCACTGCTGGAGTCCGAGAGTGAGGGAAAATAAAAAATGGGAATTTTTATTTGAAATTTCTGTCCCCTGAGGGGCCCTGGGCGCTGCTGGATCCCGAGGGCTGAGGGAAAATTAAAAATGGGAATTTTTATTTGAAATTTGGGGGCTCGGGGCGCTGCTCTGACACCTCAGCCCCCTGAGGGCCGCCGGGCGCTGCTGAGCCTGAGAGTGAGGGAAAATAAAAAAATGGGAATTTTAATTTGAAATTTCTGTCCCCGAGGGGCCCTGGGCACTGCTGGAGCCCGAGAGTGAGGGATAATAAAAAAATGGGAATTTTTATTTGACATTTTGGGGCTCGGGGCGCTGCTCTGGCGCCTCAGCCAGGCCCCTGAGGGGCGCCGGGCACTGCTGGAACCCGCGGGGTGAGCACGAATCGAAAATGGGAATTTTTATTTGAAATTTCATCCTCACCTAGGGCCCTGAGGGGTGCCGGGCGCTGCTGGAACCCGCAGGGTGAGCAGGGATAAAAAATGGGAATTTTTATTTGAAATTTCGGGGCGCTGCTCTGCAACCTCAGCCAGGCCCCTGAGGGGCGCCGGGTGCTGCTGGAACCCGCAGGGTGAGCACGAATAAAAAATGGGAATTTTTATTTGAAATTTCGGGTCTCGGGGCGCTGCTGGAACCCGCGGGGTGAGCACGAATCGAAAATGGGAATTTTTATTTGAAATCTGGCGGCTCGGGGCGCTGATGTGGCACCTCAGCCCCCTGAGGGCCGCCGGGCGCTGCTGAGCCTGAGAGTGAGGGAAAATAAAAAATGGGAATTTTTATTTGAAATTTGGGTTCCCGAGGGGCGCTGGGCGCTGCTGGATCCCGAGGGCTGAGGGGGAATAAAAAATAGCAATTTTTATTTGAAATTTCGGTCTCTGACGGCTGCCGGGCGCTGCCGAAGCCTGAGGGCTGAGGGAAAATTTGGAATCAAAAATGGGAATTTTTATTTGAAATTTCGGCTCCGCGAGGGGCGCCGGGCGCTGCTGGAGCCCAAGGATGAGGGAAAATAAAAAATGGGAATTTTTATTTGAAATTTCGGAGCTCAGGGCGCTGCTCTGGCGCCTCAGCCAGGCCCCTGAGGGGCGCCGGGCGCTGCCGGAGCCCGAGGGCTGAGGGGGAATTGGGAATAAAAAATGGGAATTTTTATTTAAAATTTCGGTCCCCGAGGGGCCCTGGACGCTGCTGGAGCCCGAGAGTGAGGGAAAATAAAAAAATTTTATTTGGGAATTTTTATTTGAAATTTGGGGGCTCGGGACGCTGCTCTGACAGCTGGGCCCCCTGAGGGGCGCCGGGCGCTGCCGGAGCCTGAGGGCTGAGGGGGAATTGGGAATAAAAAATGGGAATTTTTATTTAAAATTTCGGCTCCCTGAGGACCGCCGGGCGCTGCTGGATCCCGAGGGTGAGGGAAAATAAAAAATGGGAATTTTTATTTGACATTTCGGTCTCTGAGGGGCGCCGGCGCTGCCGGAGCCTGCGGGGTGAGGGAAAATTGGAATAAAAAATGGAAATTTTAATTTGAAATTTCGGCTCCCTGAGGGGCCCTGGGCGCTGCTGGATCCCGAGAGTGAGGGAAAGTAAAAAATGGGAATTTTAATTTTAAATTTGGGGGCTCGGGACGCTGCTCTGACACCTCAGCCCCCTGAGGGGCGCCGGGCGCTGCTGAGCCTGAGAGTGAGGGAAAATAAAAAAAGGGAATTTTTATTTGAAATTTGGGTTCCCGAGGGGCGCTGGGCGCTGCTGGATCCCGAGGGCTGAGGGGGAATAAAAAAAAGCAATTTTTATTTGAAATTTCGGTCTCTGAGGGCTGCCGGAGCCTGAGGGCTGAGGGGGAATTGGGAATAAAAAATGGGAATTTTAATTTGAAATTTCGGTCCCCGAGGGGCCCTGGGCGCTGCTGGATCCCGAGAGTGAGGGGGAATAAAAAATGGAATTTTTTATTTGAAATTTCAGCTCCCTGAGGGCCCTGGGCGCTGCTGGATCCCGAGGGTGAGAGAAAATAAAAAATGGGAATTTTTATTTGAAATTTCTGTCCCTGAGGACCGCCGGGCGCTGCTGGAACCCGCGGGGGTGAGGGAAATTCAGAATAAAAAATGGAATTTTTATTTGAAATTTCAGTCCCTGAGGGACGCTGGGCACTGCCAGAGCCTGAGGGCTGAGGGGGAATTGAGAATAAAAAATGGAAATTTAAATTTTATTTTTCGGCCTCAGCCAGGCCCCTGAAGGCCAAGAGGGAGTGAAAAATGGAATTTTGAATTTGATTTGAAATTTCGGCCCCCGGGCGCTGTTGGAGCTCGAGGGGTGAGCTGGAGTAAAATTTTTATTTTCTATTTCTAAAAATATTTTTATTTTCATTTTTAAAAGGGGTCGAGCTGTTGAGTGGGGAATGTTGTTTCTTGGTGTTTTTTATGGGGGATGTGTTGCTGCTTTTTATTTATTCCTGTTATTATACAGAATAGTTTTTATGTTTTTTTGTATTATAGTTTATTATTTATTATTTTTGGATGATTTGTAGGTGATTTTTTCTGATTTTATTTGGGGTTTTTTTGATTTTTTTTTTTTTTTCTGATTGTTTTCAGTGATTTTTGGTTTTTTTGCTGAATTTTATGCGATTTTTTTTTTTTTTGCTGATTTTTTGCTGATTTTTTTCTGGTTTTTTTACAATTCTTTGTGATTTTTTTCCTGAGTTTTATGTGGTTTCCTCTGATTTTTTTTGGTGATTTTTTTTCTTCATTTGTGCTGATTTTTGTGTGATTTCTTTGCCAAATTTTATATGATTGTTTTGGTGAAATTTGGTGATTTTTGATGATTTTTTCTCCTGAATTTTAAATGAGTTTTTGATTATTTTTTGTGGGTTTTATGTGATTGGGGTTTTTTTTGGTGATTTTTTGGGTGGTTGTTTTGTGATTTTTAGGTGATTTTTTTTTGTTTGTTTGTTATTTTTTGGTGATTTTTTTCCCTGATTTTTTTCAGTGACTTTTGGGTGATTTTTTGGGTGATTTTTTCCTGGGTTTTTTCAGGTTTTCTTTCATTGATTTTGGGGTGATTTTTATGTGATTTTTGGGTGATTTTTGATGATTTTTTTCCTGAAGTTTAAATGAGTTTTTGATTGGTTTTTGCGGGTTTTATGTGATTTTTTTTTGTTATTTTTGGGTGATTTTTGGTGATTTTGGGGTGATTTTTTCTGATTTTTTTTTTGGTTATTTTTTGGTGGTTTTTTACCTGATTTTTTTCAGTGACTTTTGGGTGATTTTTGGGTGATTTTTTCTGATTTTTGGGTGATTTTTTTCCTGTTTTTTTTTTCATTGATTTTGGGGTGAATTTTATATGATTTTTTTCTGATTTTTTCCTGGTTTTTTTCAGTGATTTTTGGGTGATTTCTGGGTGATGTTTTGGTGATTTTTAGTGATATTTTGGGTGATTTTGGGTGATTTCTGGTAATCTTTGTGTGATTTCTGGGGGATATTTTGGGTGATTTCAGGTGATTCCTGGGCGATGTTTTGGGTCATTTTTGATGATTTCTGTGTAATGTTTGGTGATTTTTTCCAGTGATTTTTGATGATATTTTGGTGATGTTTTGGGTGATATTTTGGTGATTTCTGGGTGATTTTTGGTGATTTTTTCCAGTGATGTTCGGGTGATGTTTGGGTGATGTTCAGGTGATTTCAGGTGATTCCTGGGCGATGTTTTAGGTGATGTTCAGGTGATTCCTGGGTGATGTTTGGGTGATGTTCAGGAGATTTCAGGTGATTCCTGGGTGATGTTTGGGTGATGTTCAGGAGATTTCAGGTGATTCCTGGGTGATGTTTGGGTGATTTCAGGTGATTCCTGGGCGATGTTCAGGTGATGTTCAGGTGATTTCAGGTGATTCCTGGGCGATGTTCAGGTGATGTTCAGGTGATTTCAGGTGATTCCTGGGCGATGTTCAGGTGATGTTCAGGTGATTTCAGGTGATTCCTGGGCGATGTTCAGGTGATGTTTTAGGTGATGTTCAGGTGATTCCTGGGCGATGTTTGGGTGATGTTCAGGTGATTTCAGGTGATTCCTGGGCGATGTTTGGGTGATGTTTGGGTGATTTCAGGTGATTCCTGGGGGATGTTTGGGTGATGTTTGGGTGATTTCAGGTGATTCCTGGGTGATGTTTGGGTGATGTTTGGGTGATTTCAGGTGATTCCTGGGGGATGTTTGGGTGATGTTTGGGTGATTTCAGGTGATTTCAGGTGATTCCTGGGTGATGTTTGGGTGATGTTTGGGTGATTTCAGGTGATTCCTGGGGGATGTTTGGGTGATGTTTGGGTGATTTCAGGTGATTTCAGGTGATTCCTGGGTGATGTTTGGGTGATTTCAGGTGATTTCAGGTGATTCCTGGGTGATGTTTGGGTGATTTCAGGTGATTTCAGGTGATTCCTGGGTGATGTTTGGGTGATTTCAGGTGATGTTCAGGTGATTCCTGGGTGATGTTTGGGTGATTTCAGGTGATTCCTGGGTGATGTTCAGGTGATTTCAGGTGATTCCTGGGTGATGTTCAGGTGATTTCAGGTGATTCCTGGGCGATGTTCAGGTGATTTCAGGTGATTCCTGGGCGATGTTTGGGTGATTTTTGGTTGATTTCAGGTGATTCGGAGGTGATGTTCAGGTGATTTCTGGGTGATGTTTGGGTGATGTTCAGGTGATTTCAGGTGATTCCTGGGCGATGTTCAGGTGATTTCAGGTGATATCAGGTGATTCGGGGGTGATGTTCAGGTGATGTTCAGGTGATATTCAGGTGATTCCTGGGCGATGTTTGGGTGATTTCAGGTGATTCCTGGGTGATGTTCAGGTGATTTCAGGTGATTCCTGAGCGATGTTCAGGTGATGTTCAGGTGATTCCTGAGCGATGTTCAGGTGATGTTCAGGTGATTTCAGGTGATTCCTGGGCGATGTTCAGGTGATGTTCAGGTGATTTCAGGTGATTCCTGGGCGATGTTCAGGTGATGTTTGGGTGATGTTCAGGTGATTCCTGGGTGATGTTTGGGCGATGTTCAGGTGATGTTCAGGTGATTCCTGAGCGATGTTCGGGTGATATTTTGGTGATTCCGGGGCGATGTTTGGGTGATATTTTGGTGATTTCTGGGCGATGTTCAGGTGATGTTCAGGTGATGTTCAGGTGATTCCTGAGCGATGTTCGGGTGATATTTTGGTGATTCCTGGGCGATGTTCAGGTAATGTTCAGGTGATTCCTGAGCGATGTTCAGGTGATGTTCAGGTGATTCCTGGGCGATGTTCAGGATATTTCAGGTGATTCCTGGGCGATGTTCAGGTGATGTTCAGGTGATTCCTGGGCGATGTTCAGGTGATGTTCAGGTGATTCCTGGGCGATGTTTGGGTGATTTGTGCCCTGTTTGCCGTTTCCCAGGCGGGTTCTGCGGCGCCTCCTGGCCCTGCTGCGCTGCCCGGACACGGAGCTGAGGAGGGGAATCGTGGGGGCGCTCAGGAACTGCTGCTTCCAGCACGGTAAAACCGGGAATTCGGGAAAAATCCGGGGGATTTGGGATTGATGGGGCATTTGGGATGGATGGGATGGATGGGATATATGGGATTTATGGGATGTGGGAATGGAGCGCTCAGGAACTGCTGCTTCCAGCACGGTAAAACCGGGAATTCGGGAAAAATCCGGGGGATTTGGGATTGATGGGGCATTTGGGATGGATGGGATGGATGGGATGGATGGGATATATGGGGTGTGGGAATGCAGCGCTCAGGAACTGCTGCTTCCAGCACGGTAAACCCGGGAATTCGGGAAGAATCCGGGGGATTTGGGGTTGATGGGATGGATGGGATGGATGGGATGGATGGGATTTATGGGATTGATGAGATTTATGGGATGGATGGGATGTGGGAATGCAGCGCTCAGGAACTGCTGCTTCCAGCACGGTAAAACCGGGAATTCGGGAAAAATCCGGGGGATTTGGGATTGATGGGGCATTTGGGATGGATGGGATTTATGGGATGGATGGGATATATGGGATGGATGGGATATATGGGATTTATGGGGTGTGGGAATGCAGCGCTCAGGAACTGCTGCTTCCAGCACGGTAAAACCGGGAATTCGGGAAGAATCCGGGGGATTTGGGATTGATGGGGCATTTGGGATATGTGGGATGGATGGGATTTATGGGATTGATGAGATTTATGGGATGGATGGGATGTGGGAATGCAGCGCTCAGGAACTGCTGCTTCCAGCATGGTAAAACCGGGAATTCGGGAAAAATCCGGGGGATTTGGGATTGATGGGGTATTTGGGATATGTGGGATGGATGGGATTTCTGGGATTGATGAGATTTATGGGATGGATGGGATGTGGGAATGCAGCGCTCAGGAACTGCTGCTTCCAGCACGGTAAAACCGGGAATTCGGGAAAAATCCGGGGGATTTGGGATTGATGGGGCATTTGGGATATGTGGGATGGATGGGATGGATGGGATTGATGGAATGGATGGGGTGTGGGAATGCAGCATTTAGGAACTGCTGCTTCCAGCACAGTAAACCCGGGAATTCGGGATAAATCCAGGGGAATTTGGGATTTATGGGATGGATGGGATGGATGAGGTGTATGGGATTTATGGGATGTGGGAATGGAGTGCTCAGGAACTGCTGCTTCCAGCATGGTAAAACCGGGAATTCGGGATAAATCCGGGGGATTTGGGATTTATCGGGCATTTGGGATATGTGGGATGGATGGGATTTCTGGGATTGATGGAATGGATGGGGTGTGGGAATGCAGCACTTAGGAACTGCTGCTTCCAGCACAGTAAACCCGGGAATTTGGGATAAATCCAGGGGAATTTGGGATTGATGGGATGGATGGGATGGATGAGGTGTATGGGATTTATGGGATGTGGGAATGGAGTGCTCAGGAACTGCTGCTTCCAGCACGGTAAAACCGGGAATTCAGGAAAAATCCGGGGGATTTGGGATTGATGGGCTATTTGGGATATATGGGATGAATGGGATTGATGGGATTGATAAGATTGATGGGATGGATGGGATGGATGGGATGTGGGAATGGAGCGCTCAGGAACTGCTGCTTCCAGCACAGTAAAAATCCCAGAATTTGGGATAAATGGGATTTATGGGATGGATGGGGGATTTGGGATTTGGGATTTTTGGGGTATATGGGATGTGTGGTGTGTATGGGATGTGGGAATGCAGCGCTCAGGAACTGCTGCTTGCAGCACGGTAAAAATCTGGGAATTTGGGATAGATTTGAGGGAATTTGGGATGGATGATGGATGGATGGATGGATGGATGGATGGATGGATGGATGGATGGATGGATGGATGGAGGATTTATGGGATTTATGGGATTTGGGATATAGGGGAGATATGGGATGGATGGGATGTGGGAATGGAGTGCTCAGGAACTGCTGCTTCCAGCACGGGAAAAATTTTGGGATTGGTGGGAATTTGGGATGTATGGGATAGATGGGATAGATGGGAATTGGGGTAGATGGGATAAATGGGATGTATGGGATCTGTGGGGTGTATGGGATTGGGAATGGGAACAGGAATGGAATATGGGATCCAGGAATGGGGATGGAAATGGGAAAAAAAGGAAGAGTGAAGGATTTCCCTGGAATCCCGACCAAAAATCTTGGAAATCTGTGGAAACCCAACTGAAATCCTGGAATTCCATGGAATTCCCAACTAAAAATCCTGGAATTTCCAGGAAATCCCAACTAAAATCCTGGAATTCCGTGGAATCCTGAGGCAAATCCTGGAATTCCATGAAATCCTGAGACAAATCCTGGAATTCTGTGGAATCCTGACACAAATCCTGGAAATCCCAACTAAAATCCTGGAATTCCGTGGAATCCTGGATGGGAAAAGAGGGAACAGGCTGGGGTTGGGATTTTTTGGGAATGTCCCCCTGGAATTGCTGGAATTCCGGGCTGGAATTCCCATCCCTGGGGATGTGGTGGGGGATGGAGAAACCCAAACACTCCCAAAATTCCGGGAATGTGCGGGAAAAAACGAGGGGAAAAGGACCAAAAAGGCAAAAAAATGGGGAAAAATCGGAAAAAATTGGGGAAAAATTGGGGAAAAATTGGGGAAAAATTGGGGAAAAATTGGGGAAAAATTGGGAAAACCCCCCAAATTTTGGGGAAAAACCCACCTTGAACGTGCCTGGAGGAATGGAGGGGGTTGGGAATTTCGGGCTGGGGTTCCCAAGGCCTCTGGAATTCGCAGAGAACCACGAGCAGCTGCTGAGCCCCGAGCTGGACGCGCTGCCGCTGCTGCTGCTGCCGCTGGCCGGCCCCGAGGAGCTGCCCGAGGACGAGATGGAGCGTGAGTGGGGGGGATTTGGGGGATTTGGGGGATTTTGGGGGTGTCCCTGATGGGTTTGTTCCCTTTTTTCCCTTTTTTCCCTTTTCCCCTTTTTCCCCTTTTCCCTTTTTTCCCTTTTTTCCCCTTTTTCCCTTTTCCCATTTTCCCCTTTCCCCTTTTTCCCCTTTTCCCCTTTTTTCCCTTTTCCCCTTTTCCCCTTTCCCCTTTTTCCCCATTTTTCCTTTTTTCCCTTTTCCCCTTTTCCCCTTTTCCCCTTTTTCCCTTTTCCCCTTTTCCCTTTTTTCCCGTTTTCCCCTTTTTCCCCTTTTTTCCCTTTTCCCCTTTTTTCCCTTTTCCCCTTTTTTCCCTTTTCCCCTTTTTTCCCTTTTCCCCTTTTCCCCTTTTTCCCTTTTCCCCTTTCCCCCTTTTCCCCCTTTTCCCCTTTTCCCCTTTTTCCCTTTTTCCCCTTTTTCCCTTTTTCCCCTTTTTTCGCTTTCCCCCCTTTTTCCCCTTTTCCCCTTTCCCCATTTTTCCCCTTTTCCCCTTTTCCCCTTTTCCCCTTTTCCCCTTTTCCCCCTTTTTCCCTTTTTCCCCTTTTTCCCCTTTTTCCCTTTTTCCCCTTTTTCCCTTTTCCCCCTTTTTCCCTTTTTCCCCTTTTTCCCCTTTTTCCCTTTTTCCCCTTTTTCCCCCTTTTCCCCCTTTTCCCCCTTTTCCCCTTTTCCCCTTTTTCCCCTTTTCCCCTTTTTCCCCTTTTCCCCCTTTTCCCTTTTTCCCTTTTTCCCTTTTTCCCCTTTTGCCCTTTTTTCCCTTTTTTCCCTTTCCCCCCTTTTCCCCCTTTTTCCCCTTTTCCCTTTTTCCCTTTTCCCCTTTCTCCTTTTTTCCCCTTTTTCCCCTTTTCCCCTTTTTCCCCTTTTCCCCTTTTTCCCCCTTTTCCCTTTTTTCCCTTTTTCCCCCTTTTTCCCTTTTCCCCTTTTTTCCCCCATTTTCCCCTTTTTTTCCCCATTTTTCCCATTTTTCCCCTTTCCCCTCCCCAGAGCTCCCGGTGGATCTGCAGTTCTGCCCCCGGAGTTCCCCATTTTCCCCATTTTCCCCATTTTTCCCCATTTTTCCCATTTTTCCCCTTTCCCCACCCCAGAGCTCCTGGTGGATCTGCAGTTCTGCCCCCGGAGTTCCCCATTTTCCCCATTTTTCCCCTTTTTTTCCCCATTTTTCCCATTTTTCCCATTTTTCCCCTTTTCCCACCCCAGAGCTCCTGGTGGATCTGCAGTTCCTGCCCCCATTTTTCCCCATTTTTCCCCATTTTTCCCCATTTTTCCCATTTTTCCCATTTTTCCCATTTTTTCCCCATTTTTCCCTCCCCAGAGCTCCCGGTGGATCTGCAGTTCCTGCCCCCGGAGTTCCCCATTTTCCCCATTTTTCCCCATTTTCCCCATTTTTCCCCATTTTTCCCATTTTTCCCATTTTTTCCCCTTTTCCTACCCCAGAGCTCCCGGTGGATCTGCAGTTCCTGCCCCCGGAGCACCGGCGGGAGGAGGATCCCGAGATCCGCAGGATGCTGCTGGAAACGCTGCTGCTGGTCAGGAGATCGGGGGCTGGGGGATTTGGGGTGCCCTGGGGGGATTTGGGGTTCCTTGAGGAGTTTTGGGGGTTCTTTGAGGATTTTTGGGGGTTCCTTGAGGAGTTTTGGGGGTCCCTTGAGGAGTTCTGGGGGTTCCTTGAGGAATTTTGGGGTCCCTTGAGGAATTTTGGGGATTCTTTGAGGAATTTTGGGGTCCCTTGAGGAATTTTGGGGCTTCTTTGAGGAATTTGGGGGTCCCTTGAGGAGTTTTGGGGGCTCCTTGAGGAGTTTTGGGGTTCCTTGAGGATTTTTTTGGGGTTCTTTGAGGATTTTTGGGGGTTCCTTGAGGAGTTTTGGGGGTCCTTGAGGAGTTTTGCGGTTCCTTGAGGGGTTTTGGGGGTCCCTTGAGGAATTTTGGTGGTTCCTTGAGGAATTTTGGGGTTCCATGAGGAATTTTGGGTTTCCTTGAGTATTTTTTGGGAGATCCTTGAGGAGTTTTGGGGTTTATTGAGGAGTTTTGGGGTTCTTTGAGAAATTTTGGTGTTCCTTGAGGAATTTGGGGGGTTCTTTGAGGAGTTTTGGGGTTCCTTGAGGAGTTTTGGAGAGTTCTTTCAGGAATTTTGGGGGTTCCTTGAGGAATTTTTGGGGGCTCTTTGAGGAATTTCGGGGTTCCTGAGGATTTTTTAGGCTTTCCCTAAGAAATTTTGGAGTTATTGGAGGAATTTTGGGGTTCCTTGATGAATTTTGGGGGTTTGAGGAGGAGTTTAGGGGGTCCCTGAGAATTTTTTGGGGGTTTTATGAGAAATCTTGGGGTTGTTTGAGGAATTTTGGGGGTTCCATGAGGAATTCTGGGGTTTGAGGAGGGGTCTTGAGGTTCCTTCATGAATTTTGGGGTTTGAGGAGGAATTTTGGGGTTTGATGAGGAATTTTGGGGTTTGAGGAGGAATTTTGGGGGTTCCTGAGGATTTCTTGGAAGTTCCTTGAGGATTTTTTTGGGGTTTAATGAGAACTTTTTGAGGTTTCCCAAGGATTTTTTGGGGTTTCATGAGGGTTTTTTGGGGTTTAATGACTTTTTGAGGTTTCCCAAGGATTTTTTGGGGTTGAATGAGAACTTTTTGAGGTTTCACATGGATTTTTTGAGGTTTCCCAAGGATTTTTTGAGGTTTCCCAGGGATTTTTTGAGGTTTCATGAACGTTTTTTGAGGTTTCCTAAGGATTTTTTGGGGTTTAGTGACTTTTCAAGGTTTCCCAAGGATTTTTTGGGGTTGAATGAGAACTTTCCGAGGTTTCCCAAGGAGTTTTTGAGATTTCCCAAGGATTTTGGGGGGTTTCATGAGCATTTTTTGAGGTTTCCCAAGGATTTTTTGGGGTTTCATGAGCATTTTTTGAGGTTTCCCAAGGATTTTTTGGGGTTTCATGAGCATTTTTTGAGGTTTCCCAAGGATTTTTTGGGGTTTCATGAGCATTTTTTGAGGTTTCATGAGAACTTTTTGAGGTTTCCCAAGGATTTTGGGGGTTTCATGAGGATTTTTTGAGGTTCAATGACTTTTTGAGGTTTCCCAAGGATTTTTTGAGGTTTCCCAAGGATTTTTTCATGTTTCAGTAGGATTTTTTTGAGGTTTCATGAATGTTTTTTGAGTTTCTCAAGGATTTTTTGGGGTTGGATGAGCATTTTCTGAGGTTTCCCAAGGATTTTTTGATGTTTCCCAAGGATTTTTTGAGGTTTCATGAACGTTTTTTGAGGTTTCCTAAGGAGTTTTTGGGGTTTAGTGACTTTTTGAGGTTTCTCAAGGATTTTTTGGGGTTGAATGAGAACTTTCCAAGGTTTCCCAAGGAGTTTTTGAGATTTCCCAAGGATTTTGGGGGGTTTCATGAGCATTTTTTGAGGTTTCCTGAGGATTTTTTGGGGTTGAATGAGAAGTTTTTGAGGTTTCCCAAGGATTTTTGGGGGTTTCATGAGGATTTTTTGAGGTTCAATGACTTTTTGAGGTTTCCCAAGGATTTTTTCATGTTTCCCAAGGATTTTTTCATGTTTCAGAAGAATTTTTTTGAGGTTTCATGAATGTTTTTTGAGTTTCTCAAGGATTTTTTGGGGTTGGATGAGCATTTTCTGAGGTTTCCCAAGGACTTTTTGGGGTTTCATGAGGATTTTTTGGGGTTTAATGACTTCTTGGGGTTTCCCAAGGATTTTTTGGGCTTGAATGAGAACTTTCCAAGGTTTCTTAAGGAGTTTTTGAGATTTCCCAAGGATTTTTTGGGGTTTCATGAGCATTTTTTGAGGTTTCCCAAGGATTTTTTGGGGTTGAATGAGAACTTTCTGAGGTTTCCCAAGGAGTTTTTGAGGTTTCATGAGGATTTTTTTAGGTTTCCTGAGGATTTTTCGAGGTTTGGTGTCACTTTTTGGGGTTTGATGATGATTTTTGGAGCGTTCCCGCGGTGTTTGGGGTTGAAGCTTGTGAAAGCTCTGTGGCCACCCCAAACTCCTCCGGGTTCTCCCCGCTCTGTCCCAGCTGGCAGGGGCTGCACGCCTGGGAGCGGCACCTGGGGCAAACCCCAAACCCCCAAAAACCCCAAACCCCAAAGCCCCCAAACCCCAAACCCCCAAACTCCCAAATCCCCAAAACCCCAAATCCCCAAACCCCCAAAAACCCCAAACCCCTAAACTCCAAACCCCCCAAATCCCCAAACCCCAAACCCCCAAAAACCCCAAACCCCCAAACTCCCAAATCCCCCAAACTCCCAAATCCCCAAAACCCCAAACCCCCAAACCCCAAACCCCCAAAAACCCCAAACCCCAAAACCCCCAAACCCCCAAAAACCCAAAACCCCCAAACCCCAAAACCCCAAACCACCAAAAACCCCAATACCCCCAAACCCCCAAACCCCAAACTCCCAAACCCCAAACCCCCCAAACCCCAAACCCCCCAAACCCCAAACTCCCAAACCCCCCAAACCCCAAACCCCCCAAACCCCAAACTCCCAAACCCCAAACCCCCCAAACCCCAAACTCCCAAACCCCAAACCCCCCAAACCCCAAACCTCCAATCCGCCAAACCTCCAAACCCCAAACTCCCAAACCCCCAAACCTCCCAAACCCCCAATCCCCCAAACCCCAAACTCCCCAAACCCCAATCCGCCAAACCCCCGAACCCCAATCCGCCAAACCCCCAAACCCCAAACTCCCAAACCCCCAAACCCCCAAACCCCAATCCCACGCCTCCAAACCCCAAACTCCCCAAACCCCCAAAAACCCCAAACCCCTGAAACTCCAAACCCCCAAACCCCAATAACCCAAATAACCCCAAACCCCAATAACCCAAATAACCCCAATAACCCCAAACCCCAATCCCCCAAACCCCCAAACCCCAATCCGCCAAACCCCAATCCGCCAAACCCCAAACCCCCAAACCCCAATAACCCCCAAACCCCTCCCGGTTCCCCTCTCCGTTCCCAGCTGGCGGCCACGGGGCGGGGCCGGGCGGAGCTGCGGGCGTGGGGCTGCACGGCTGGGAGCGGCACCCGGGGCAAACCCCAAACCCCCCAATAACCCCCAAACCCCAATAACCCCAATAACCCCAAACCCCAATAACCCCAAACTTTTCCCGGTTCTCTCCGTTCGCAGCTGGCGGCCACGGGGCGGGGCCGGGCGGAGCTGCGGGGCTCGTACCCGGTGCTGCGGGAGCTGCACGCCTGGGAGCGGCACCCGGGGCCGCTGCGCGCCTGCCGCAACCTCATCCACGTGGGTCCGGGGTTTGGGTTTGGGGGGGGTTTGGGGTTTTTGGGGGGGGATTTAGGGGGTTTTTGGGGGGGATTTGGGGGGTTTTTGGGGGATTTGGGTGGGATTTTGGGAGTTTGGGGTTGATATTTTGGGGATTTGGGAGGGTTTGGGTGGGATTTTGGGGCTTTGGGGTATGATTTTGGGGGGTTGCCTGCCGCAACCTCATCCACGTGAGTCCGGGATTTGGGGCGGTTTGGGGTTTTTGAGGGGGATTTGGGGCTTTTGAGGGGGATTTGGGGTTTTTGAGGGGGATTTGGGGTTTTTGGGGGGGATTTGGGGTTTCTGAGGGGGATTTGGGGTTTTTGGAGGGGATTTGGGGTTTTTGAGGGGGATTTGGGGTTTTAGGGGGGGATTTGGGGGGTTTTTGAGGGGGATTTGGGGGGGTTTTGGGGGGCTTTTTGGGGGGGATTTGGGGGTTTTGGGGGGTTTTTGAGGGGGTTTTTGAGGGGGTTTTTGAGGGGGATTTGGGGTTTTTGAGGGGGATTTGGGGGGTTTTGGGGGGATATTTGGGGGCTTTTTGGGGGGTTCGGGGAGGTTTGGGGGGCGTTTGGGTGGGATTTGGGTGGGATTTGGGGAGTTTTGGGTTGATTTTTTGGGGATTTGGGAGGGTTTGGGTGGGATTTTGGGAGTTTTGGGTTGATATTTTGGGGATTTGGGGTATTTTGGGGTTTTGGGGGGGGATTTGGGGGGGTTTTGAGGGGGATTTGGGGGGTTTTTGGGGCGTTTGGGGAGGTTTGGGGGGGGTTGGGTGGGATTTGGGTGGGATTTTGGGAGTTTGGGGTTGATATTTTGGGGATTTGGGGGTTTTTGGGGGGGATTTGAGGGGTTTTTGAGGGGGTTTTGGAGTTTTTGGGGGGGTTTTGGGGGGGATTTGGGGGGTTTTGGGGGGGTTTGGGGAGGTTTGGGTGGGATTTTGGGAGTTTTGGGTTGATATTTTGGGGATTTGGGAGGGTTTGGGTGGGATTTCGGGAGAGTTTGGGGGTTTGGGCGGGATTTGGGGACGTTCTGGGGTTTGGGTGGGATTTTTTGTGGGTTTATTTGGATTTTTGGGGTTTTGGTTGGGAGGTTTTGGGGGATTGGGTGGGATTTTGGGGGTTTGGGTATGATTTTGGGAGGGTTTGGGGGGTTGGGGTGGGGTTTTGGGGGTTTGGGGTGGGGGTTTGGGGTTTTGGGCGGGAGTTTGGGAGGTTCTGGGGGTTTTAGTGGGATTTTTTGGGCTTTGGGGTCTGGTTTTGGGGTTTGGGGTGGGATTTGGTTGGGATTTTGGGGTTTGGGTGGAATTTTGAGAGTTTGGGGTTGATATTTTGGGGTTTTGGGTGGGAATTTTGGTGGGTTTGTTTGGGGTTTTTGGGCAGGATTTGGGGGGTTTTTGGGTTTTGTGTGGGATTTTGCCATTTCTGGGGTTTTTGTGTGAGGTTTTGCCATTTTTGTGGTTTTTGGCAGGATTTTGCCATTTTTGGGGTTTTTGGGCAGGATTTTTGGGGGTTTTGGCAGGATTTTGCCATTTCTGGGGGTTTTGGCAGGATTTTGGGTGGTTTTGTGCTGGATTTTACCATTTTTGGCGTTTTTGGGCAGAATTTTGGGGGTTTTTGTGTGGGATTTTGGGGTTTTTGGCAGGACTTTGCCATTTGTGGGGTTTTTGTGCAAGATTTTTGGGGGTTTTGTGCAGGATTTTGGGGTTTTTGGGCAGGATTTTGGTTTTTTTGGGCAGGATTTTGGGGTTTTTGGTAGGATTTTGGGGTTTTTGGTAGGACTTTGCCATTTCTGGGGTTTTTGTGCAGGATTTTGGGGTTTTTGTGCAGGATTTTGGGGTTTTTGGCAGGACTTTGCCATTTGTGGGGTTTTTGGCAGGATTTTGGGGTTTTTGGCAGGATTTTGGGGTTTTTGGGCAGGGTTTTGGGGTTTTTGGGCAGGATTTTGGGGTTTTGGCAGGACTTTGCCATTTTTGGGGTTTTTGGGCAGGATTTTGGGGGTTTTGTGCAGGATTTTGGGGTTTTTGGCAGGATTTGGGGTTTTGTGCAGGATTTTGGGGTTTTTGGCAGGACTTTGGGGTTTTTGTTCAGGATTTTGGGGTTTTTGTACAGGATTTTGGGGTTTTTGTTCAGGATTTTGGGGCTTTTGGCAGGACTTTGCCATTTCTGGGGTTTTTGGGCAGGATTTTGGGTTTTTGTTCAGGATTTTTGGGGTTTTTGGCAGGACTTTGCCATTTCTGGGGTTTTTGGCAGGATTTTGGGGTTTTTGGCAGGATTTTGCCATTTGTGGGGTTTTTGGCAGGATTTTGGGGTGTTTGGGCAGGATTTTTGGGGTTTTGGGCAGGATTTTGGGGGGTTTGGCAGGACTTTGCCATTTGTGGGGTTTTTGTGCGGGATTTTTGGGGTTTTTGGCAGGATTTGGGGGTTTTGGGGCAGGATTTTGGGGTTTTTGGCAGGATTTTGGGGGTTTTGGGCAGGATTTTGGGGTTTTTGGCAGGATTTTGGGGTTTTTGTTCAGGATTTTGGGGTTTTTGTGCAGGATTTTGGTGTTTTTGGCAGGACTTTGCCATTTGTGGGGTTTTTGGCAGGATTTTGGGGGTTTTTGGGCAGGATTTTGGGGTTTTTGTTCAGGATTTTGGGGTTTTTGTGCCATTTTTGCCATTTCTGTGGGTGTCCCTCAGGTGCTGATCGGGGACGAGCCCGAGGCGGGGCTGGAGAACCTTCTGGAAGTGACGATTCCCGAGGAGCTGCAGAAACACCTGAGCGACCTGGACAGGGAGGAGCAGGAGGGGACGGGGACGGGGACAGGGACGGGGACAGGGACAGGGGGGCGCCAGGGGACACCGGAACCGCTCCAGGTGACAGCAGGGTGGCTCCAGGTGACACCAGAGCGGCACCAGGACGGCGCCAGGTGACACCAAAATGGCACCAGGTGACACCTGGACAGAACCAGGTGACAGCAGGATGGCTCCAAGTGACACCACAGCGGCACCAGGATGGCACCAGGTGACACCAAAATGGCATCAGGTGACACCAAAACAGCACCAGGTGACACCGGGACAGCACCAGGTGAACTAGGATGGCTCCAGGTGACACCAGAACAGCACCAGGATGGCACCAGGTGACACCAAAATGGCATCAGGTGACACCAAAATGGCACCAGGTGACACCGGGACAGCACCAGGTGACAGCAGGATGGCTCCAGGTGACACCAGAGCGGCACCAGGATGGCACCAGGTGACACCAAAACAGCAGCAGGTGAACTAGGATGGCTCCAGGTGACACCAAAATGGCTCCAGGTGACACCAGGATGGTGCCAGGTGACACTGGGATGGCTCCAGGTGACACCAGAACGGCACCAGGTGTCACTGGGATGGCTCCAGGTGACAGTAGAAGAGCACCAGGTGACACCAGGATGGCAGCAGGTGACAGCAGGGTGGCTCCAGGTGACACCAGAACCGCACCAGGACGGCTCCAGGTGACACCAAAATGGCACCAGGATGGCTCCAGGTGACACCGGGACACCACCAGGGTGGCTCCAGGTGACACTAGAAGGGCACCAGGTGACACCAGAGTGGTGCCAGGTGACAGCAGGGTGGCTCCAGGTGACACCAGAACCGCACCAGGATGGCGCCAGGTGACACCAGGACAGCGCCAGGGTGGCTCCAGGTGACACTAGAAGGGCACCAGGTGACACCAGGACAGCTCCAGAATGTCACCAGGTGGGACTGTGGGGACACGGGGCTGTCCCCAAGGAGCCACCACAAGGACAGCGCGGTGTCCCCAAGGGTCACCATGGTGACAAGGCCACATCCCCAAGGGCCACCACTGACAGTGACAGTGCCATGGATGTCCCCAAAGGCCACCACAGTGACAGTGCCATGGATGTCCCCAAGGGTCACCACAGTGACAGTGCCATGGATGTCCCCAAGTGTCACCACGGTGACAGTGCCATGGATGTTCCCCAAGTGTCACCACGGTGACAGTGCCATGGATGTTCCCCAAGTGTCACCACAGTGACAGTGCCATGGATGTCCCCAAGTGCCACCACGGTGACAGTGCCATGGATGTCCCCAAAGTGCCACCACTGACAGTGCCATGGATGTTCCCTAAGTGCCACCACAGTGACAGTGCCATGGATGTCCCCAAGGGTCACCACTGACAGTGACAGTGCCATGGATGTCCCCAAAGTGCCACCACAGTGACAGTGCCGTGGATGTCCCCAAAGTGCCACCAGTGACAGTGCCATGGATGTCCCCAAGGGTCACCACTGACAGTGCCATGGATGTCCCCAAGGGTCACCACTGACAGTGACAGTGCCATGGATGTCCCCAAAGTGCCACCACAGTGACAGTGCCGTGGATGTCCCCAAAGTGCCACCACAGTGACAGTGCCATGGATGTCCCCAAGGGTTGCCATGGTGACAGTGATGTCCCCAGAGTGCCACCACAGTGACAATGCCATGGATGTCCCCAAGGGTTGCCATGGTGACAGTGCCATGGATGTCCCCAAGGGTCGCCATGGTGACAGTGATGTCCCCAAAGTGCCACCACAGTGACAGTGCCATGGATGTCCCCAAGGGTCACTGTGGTGGCCCCGCCTGTCCCCTCCCCCTACAGCCAATAAAAGGGGGTGACCCCAAACTGCTCTGGGGACGTTTGGGGACATCGGGGGGATCTGGGGACTTTGGGGGGATTTGGGGACAATGGAACCAAACTTGGGGACATTTTGGGGATTGGGGACATCAGAATTGAATTTGGGGGCTCTGGGAGGATTTGGGGACGCTGGGGTCAAATTTAGGGACACGTGGGGGGGGATTTGGTGACAATGTGGCCGGAGTTGGGGACATCAGAACCAAGTTTGGGGACATTTGGGGGATTTGGGGACATTGGGAGAGTTTGGGGACACCGGGGGAATTTGGGGATATTGGAACCAAATTAGGGGGCACTGGAGGGATTTGGGGACACTGGGACTGGATTTTGGGGACATCAGAACCAAATTTGGGGACATTTGGGGACACTGGGAGAGTTTGGGGACACTGGAACCAAATTTGGGGACATTGGGGCCGGATTTGGGGACATTGAGGGGGATTTGGGGACACTGGGACTGGATTTGGGGACATCAGAACCAAATTTGGGGATATTTGGGCCATTTGGGGGCATTGGGGACATTTGGGGACATTGGAACCAAACTTGGGGACATTGGGGCTGGATTTGGGGACACTGGGAGGATTTGGGACACTGGGACTGGATTTTGGGACTTTGGGGGAGATTTGGGGACATCAGAACCAAACTCGGGGACATTTGGGGACACTGGAACCAAAGTTGGGGACCCTGGTGGGATTTTGGGGATGCCGGGGGGGGGATTTGGGGACATCAGAACCAAACTCGGGGACATTTGGGGCATTTGGGGACACTGAAACCAAAGTTGGGGACCCTGGGGGGATTTTGGGGGCCCCGGGGGGGATTTGGGGACATTGGAACCAAACTCGGGGACATTTGGGGACACTGAAACCAAAGCTGGGGACCCTGGGGGGGTTTTGGGAGCCCCGGGGGGGATTTGGGGACATTTGGGGACATTTGGGGACATCGGCGCCGTTTCCCTCCCGCCCCGCCAGGGGGCGCCAGCCCCTCAGGCCCCGCCCCTTTCCCCGCGTAGCCAATCGGAGCTCGTGGGCGTGGCCTCGCAGCTTTACGGGGCGTGCCTTGCGGGTGGGCGTGGCCTGGAGTGGGCGTGGTCCCGCACCCGGAAGCGGCGCCGGGCGCGTCCCGGTGAGCGCCGGGATGGGGGGGGGGCGGGGGAATTTGGGGAGATTTGGGGAATTTTTGGGAATATTTGGGAATGTTCGGGAATGTTCGGGAATGTTCGGGATGCAGAGGAGGAGGAGGAGGAGGAAGGGGGGAATTCCCGGGGAGCTCCGCGGCCTGGGCGGGACCTCCCCCCCCACCCCCCCCCCCCCCGGGACCTCCCCGTTCCTCCTTCCCCCATTCCCGGAGGGAAAATCCGAAATTTGGGATTGGGGGGAACCTTTGGGATCGGGACCTCCCGGGACGGGAATTTCTGGGATCGGGACCCGCCAGGAACGGAGATTTTTTAGGCTCGGGAGCCCCCAGGGTGGGAAATCCTTTCCCAAAGTCCCTCGGGAATCATTTCCCAAACGTTTGGGATCTTTCCCCAAAAATTCCCTCGGGAAAAATTTCCCAAAAAATTCCCCGGGAATGCCCGGGAGCGTCCCCGGCCAAGGGCAGGGAAAGGTCCTGGAAAAGTCTGGAATGTCAACCCCGGGATGGGATTTTTTCCCTGAAAATTCCATTTCTTTATTCTTTTTAATTTTATTTTTATTTTCCTTTTTTCCCCAAATCCGAGGATTTTTTCCTTCCCGGTTTTTCCGTGGCCTGGAAAAAAATTCCCGCCCTCCCCTCCCGGATTTTAGGGCCAAATATTTGGGACAAGGCCCTGGAGTTCGGGTTGGGATTTAGTGGGACAGCAGAATTCCAGAGGGGGGGGGGGAATCTGGGATTGGAATTCCAGAGGGGGAAAAAAATAAATTCGGGATTGGAATTCCAGAGGGGGGAAAAGAAATCTGAGATTGGGATTCCAGAGGGGACAAAATTGGGATTGGAATTCCAGAGGGGGGAGAAAAAACAAAACCAAATAAAAAACCCAATTCCCAACAAATTGGATTCCAGAGGGGGAAAAACCTGGGAGTTGGAATTCCAGAAAATTCTGGGATTGGAATTCTAGAGGGGCGGAAAAAATGGGATTGGGATCTTGGGGAAAAATGGGATTATTGGAATTCCACGGAGGAAAAAACCAAAAATCTGGGATTTGGATTCCAGAGGGGAAAGAAAAAAAATCAGGGAATTCCAGGAGGGGGAAAAACCTGGGATGGGAATTCCAGAGGGAGAAAAACCTGGGATTGGGATTCCTGGGAATTTTTGGGGGGGATTTCAGAGCTTTTCCCCTTTCAGGAGGAGGAGGAGGAGGAGGAGGAATCCCGGGATGAGGCGGCTCCCCCCTGGATGAGGCCGGATCCCATGGAAGCTTCCGGAATTCCGCGGATTTTCCTGGAGCGGCTGCGCCCGGAATTCCCGGCTGGAGCAGAAATTCCCACGGGATTCCCAGCGGGAGCAGAGAATTCCCCCTGAATTCCCTCCTGGAGCAGAGAATTCCCAGTGGGATCAGAGAATTCCCACAGAATTCCCACCAAGGTCGCAGAATTCCCGTTCCATTCCCACCTGGAACCAGAGAATTCCCACAGAATTCCCACAGAATTCCCACTGGGATCAGAGAATTCCCAGGGAATTCCCACCTGGAGCAGAGAATTCCCACCTGGAGTGGAAAATTCCCATTCCGTTCCTGCCAGGATCAGAGAATTCCTCCTAAACCCGCCTGGATCACAGAATTCCCGCCTGGAACCAGAGAATTCCCAGAGTGTTCCTACCTGGAGCAGAGAATTCCCACCAAATTCCCACTGGGAGCAGAGAATTCCCACAGAATTCCCAGGGGGAGCCGAGGATTCCTGTTAATTCCTACCAGAACCAGAGAATTCCCACCGGGAGCAGAGAATTCCCACCGGGATCCGGAGCGGAGAGTTCCCGCTGAGTTCCCAGCAGGATCACAGAGTTCCCAGTTCCCTTCCCTCCAGGATCCCGGAATTCCCAGCAGGATCTCAGAGTTCCCAGTTCCCTTCCCTCCAGGATCCCAGGACTCCCAGCAGGATCCCAGAATTCCCAGCAGGACCCAAGGACTCTCTCCAGGATCCCGGAATTCCCTGCAGAATCCCGGGACTCCTAGCAGGATCCCGGAATTCCTTCCAGGATCCCAAATTTGCCTCCAGGATCCCAGAATTCCCAGCAGGATCCCAGAATTCCCAGCAGGATCCCAGGACTCACAAGAGGATCCCGGAATTCCCTCCAGGATCTCAGGATTCCCTCCAGGATCCCGGAATTCCCAGCAGGATCTCAGGATTCCCAGCAGGATCCCAAAATTTCCTCTAGGACCCCAGAATTCCCTCCAGGATCCCGGAATTCCCAGCAGGATCCCAGGACTCCCAGCAGGATCCCAGAATTCCCTCCAGGGTCCCAGGACTCTCTCCAGGATCCCGGAATTCCCTGCAGGATCCCGGAATTCCTTCCAGGATCCCAAAATTGCCTCCAGGATCCCAGAATTCCCTGCAGGATCCCAGGATTCCCAGCAGGACCCAAGGACTCTCTCCAGGATCCCGGAATTCCCTCCAGGATCCCGGGACTCCTAGCAGGATCCCGGAATTCCTTCCAGGATCCCAAATTTGCCTCCAGGATCCCAGAATTCCCAGCAGGATCCCAGGACTCACAAGAGGATCCCGGAATTCCCTCCAGGATCTCAGGATTCCCTCCAGGATCCCGGAATTCCCAGCAGGATCCCAGGACTCCCAGCAGGATCCCAGGACTCCCAAGAGGATCCCAGAATTACCTCCAGGATCCCAAATTTGCCTCCGGGATTCTAGAATTCCCTGCAGGATCCCAGAATTCCCAGCAGGGCCCAAGGACTCTCTCCAGGACCCCGGAATTCTCTCCAGGATCCCGGAATTCCCAGCAGGATCTCAGGACCGGAGGATCCCCAGTCCCGTTCCCGCCTGCACCGGAGAATTCCCAGCAGGAGGCTCCCGGCGTTCCCGGGGGATCCCCGCCGGGCCGGGGCCGTTCCCACAGAATTCCCGCGGAATTCCCGCCGGGCCGGGGCCGTTCCCACAGAATTCCCGGGGGATCCCCGCCGGGCCGGGGCCGTTCCCACAGAATTCCCGCGGAATTCCCGCCGGGCCGGGGCCGTTCCCACAGAATTCCCGCGGAATCCCCGCCGGGCCGGGGCCGTTCCCGCTCTCCCGGGACCATCCGGGCGGCCGGGGGGGTCCCGGGGGGGCTCCCGGGGGGGGCCCGGCCCGGGGGCGGCTCCGCGCTCGCGCTCCATGATGGAATCGCGCCTGCGCCGTGAGTGCCGGGAAAAAACCGGAATTCCTGCCCACTTTCCCAGGAAAACCAGGAATTCCCACATTCCCAGCTCCCTTTTCCAGCACGGATTGGGAATTTCCATTTTTCCAGACCCCGTTTTTCCGACAGGGATTGGGAATTCCCATTTTTCCAGCCCCATTTTCCAGCAGGGATTGGGAATTCCCACTTTTCCAGCCCCAATTTTCCAGCAGGGATTGGGAATTCCCACTTTTCCAGCCTGGTTTTCCAGCAGGGATTGGGAATTCCCACTTTTCCAGACCCAATTTTCCAGCAGGGATTGGGAATTCCCACTTTCCCAGACCAAATTTTCCAGCAGGGATTGGGAATTCCCACTTTTCCGGCTCCATTTTCCAGCAGGGATTGGGAATTCCCATTTTTCCAGACCCATTTTCTAGCAGCGATTGGGAATTCCCATTTTTCCAGCCCCATTTTCCAGCAGGGATTGGGAATTCCCACTTTTCCAACCACAGTTTCTGGCAGGGATTGAGAATTCCCACTTTTCTGGCCCCATTTTCCAGCAGGGATTGGGAATTCCGGCCGCTCTCCCTGAATTCCCAGCCGCGTTTTCCCATGAAAATTGGGAATTCCGGTCGCTTCTCCCAAATTTCCAGCCCCGGTTTTCCTACAGGAACTGAAAAATTCCCACTTTTCCAGCCCCAGTTTTCCACCAGGATTCAGAATTCCGGCCGCTTTTCCCAGACTTCCGCCTGGATTTCCCCGGATTTCCAGCCAGGTTTTCCCACAGGAGTCGGGAATTCCCGAATTTCCAACCCGGTTTTCCCACAGGATTCCAAATTCCGGCCGTTTTTCCCGGATTTCCAGCCCCAGTTTTCCAGCAGGGGTTGGGAATTCCCACATTTCCAGCCTGGTTTTCCAGGAAAATTGGGAATTCCCAGATTTCCAGCCCAGTTTTCCCAAATTTCCAGCCCCACTTTCCAAGGGGAATTGGGAATTCCCGGGTTTCCAGCCCTGCTTTCATAGGAAAATTGGGAATTCCCACATTTCCAGCCGGGTTTTCCCACAGGATTCGGAATTCCGGCCACTTTTCCCAAATTTCCAGCCAATTTTCCCAGATTTCCAGTCTGAATTTCCCACAGGAATTGGGAATTCCTGAATTTCCAGCCCAATTTTCCCAAGGGAAAATGGGGAAAAAGGGGGGAAAAAGGGGAAAAGGGGGAAAATGGGAAAAAAGGTTGGGAAAAGGGAAAAGGTTTGGAAAAAGGGTGGGGAGAGAAGGGAAAAAAGGTGGGAAAGGAGGGGAGAGGGAAAAATGGGAAAAAATTGGAAAAAAGGGGGGAAAAAATAGGAAAAATAGGGGGAAAATGAGGGGAAAAGGGAAAAATTAGGAAAAAAGGAAAAAATTAGGAAAAAGGGGGGGAAAAGGAAAAAAATAAGGGGCAGAAAATGGGGAAAAAATGGGGGGAAAACTGGGGAAATAAGGAGAAAAATGGGGAAAAATGGGGGAAATAAGGAGAAAAATGGGGAAAAATTGGGAAAGAAAAGGGAAAAATGGGGGGGAAAGGAAAAAAATCCGGAAAAATTGGAAAACAATGGGGAAAAATGAGAAAAAATGGGAAAAATGAGGAAAAATGGGGAAAACAGGGGAAGGAAAAAAGTGGGAGAAAAGAAAAAAGGGAAAATATTTGGAAAAATAGGAGGAAAAAAATAGAAAAAGGAAGGGGGAAAAAAGGAAAAACCATTGGGGGAAAATGGAGAAAAATGGGGGAAAAGTTGGGAGGAATGTGGGGAAAAATTGGATAAAAATTGGAAAAATGGGGGGAAATTGCAAAAAATTAGAAAATAAGGGAAAAAATTAGGGGGGATAGGGAGAAACAAAAGGGGCAAAAAGGAAAAAATGGGAAAAAGGGGAAAAATAGGGGGAAATTCAGGGGAAAAGGGAGGGAAAAATGGGGGAAAAATAGAAAATATTGAGGAAAAAGGGTTGGAAAAAAGGGAAGAAAATGGGGAAAAATGGGCAAAAAAGGGGCAAAATTAAGGGAAAAATGGACAAAAAATTGGGAAAAAATGGGAAAAAATTGGGAAAAAAAGGGGAGAAAAGGTTGGGCAATGGGTGAGGTGAATGTGAGCGTTCTGGAATGTTCCAGGGGAAAAAAATTGGAAAAAAATTGGGGAAAAAATTGGGAAAAATGGGGAGAAAAGGTTGGGCGATGGGTGAGGTGAATTGAGCATTCTGGAACGTTCCAGGGGAAAAAAATTGGAAAAAAATTGGGAAAAAAAACTGGGAAAAAAATTAGAAAAAATGGGGAAAAATGGGAGAAAAGGTTGGGCGGTGGGTGAGGGGAATCTGAGCGTTCTGGAACGTTCCAGGGGAAAAAAAATTGGAAAAAAATGGGAAAAAAAATCGGATAAAATTGGGAAAAATGGGGAAGAAGGGGAGAAAAGGTTGGGCAGTTGGTGAGGGGAATCTGAGCGTTCTGGAATGTTCCAGGGGAAAAAAATTGGAAAAAATTGGGAAAAAATTGGGAAAAATGGGGAAAAGGGTGGAGAAAAGGTTGGGCGGTGGGTGAGGGGAATCTGAGCGTTCTGGAACGTTCCAGGGGGAAAAAAATTGGGAAAAAATTGGGAAAAAAATTGGGAAAAATGGGAGAAAAGGTTGGGCGATGGGTGAGGGGAAACTGAGTGTTCTGGAACGTTCCAGGGGGGAAAAAATTGGGAAAAAATTGGAAAAAATGGGGAAAAGGGGGGAGAAAAGGTTGGGCGGTGGGTGAGGGGAATCTGAGCGTTCTGGAACGTTCCAGGGGGAAAAAAATTGGGAAAAAATTGGGAAAAAAATTGGGAAAAATGGGAGAAAAGGTTGGGCGGTGGGTGAGGGGAAACTGAGCGTTCTGGAACGTTCCAGGGGGGAAAAAATTGGGAAAAAATTGGAAAAAATGGGGAAAAGGGGGGAGAAAAGGTTGGGCGGTGGGTGAGGGGAATCTGAGCGTTCTGGAACGTTCCAGGGCTGGCGCTGGCGCTGCTGGAGGCCAGCGCGGAGGCTGAGCCCGAGGTGCAGCAGCAGCTGAGGGAGGCCTTGAGCGGCCTCGGAGCCGCCGACCCCGAGGAGCTGCTGGAGTGCTGTGGGGAGTACCTGAGGCAGCACGACAAGGTGGGCATTCGGGGAAATTTTGGGGGATTTTCTGGGAAATTTCTGGGATTTTTGGGGATTTTTTGGGGATTTTGGGGCATTTCCGGGAGGCCCTGAGCGGCCTCAGAGCCCTCAGAGCTGCTGAGGCTGCAGCACAGGGTCATAATTCCTGATGCCAGGGGGTTTTTGTGAATTCTTGGGAAATTAGGGGAATTTCCTGGGATTTTGGGGGATTTTCTGGGATTTTGGGGAATTTCCTGGGATTTTGGGGGAATTTTCTGGGATTTTTGGGGATTTTTTTGGGAATTTTGGGCATTTCCGGCCTCGGAGCCCTCAGAGCTGCTGGAGCGCGGCGGGGAGAGCCTGAGGGGGCATCCCAAGGTGGGGATTTGGGGATTTCCTGGGGAGTTTTAGGGAATTTGGGGGATTTTCTGGGGATTTGGAGGATTTTCTGGGATTTTGGGGGGGATTTTTGGGGATTTTT
The DNA here is from genome assembly GCF_963513975.1 of Fringilla coelebs. Taxonomy (NCBI): domain Eukaryota; kingdom Metazoa; phylum Chordata; class Aves; order Passeriformes; family Fringillidae; genus Fringilla; species Fringilla coelebs. Next base: position 241,232 of record NW_028167413.1, on the reverse strand, counting down.
TGGAGGATTTTGGGCATTTCCAGGAGGGCCTGAGCGGCCTCAGAGCTCCTGAGGCTGCAGCACAGGGTGGGAATTCCTGATTGTCTGGGGATTGTCTGGGGGTTTTTGGGAGTTCTTGGGAAATCTGGGGAATTTATTCGGGTTTTAGGGAATTTTCTGGGAAATTTCTGGGATTTTTTAGGATTTTTGGGGGGATTTGGGGGATTTCCGGGAGGCCCTGAGCGGCCTCGGAGCCCTCAGAGCCCTCAGAGCTCCTGAGGCTGCAGCACAGGGTCATAATTCCTGATGTCTGGGGGTTTTTGGGAATTCTTGGGACATTTGGGGAATTTCCTGGGATTTTGGGGGAATTTTCTGGGATTTTTGGGGATTTTTTTGGGAATTTTGGGCATTTCCGGCCTCGGAGCCCTCAGAGCTGCTGGAGCGCGGCGGGGAGAGCCTGAGGGGGCATCCCAAGGTGGGGATTATGGGGATTTTCTGGGGAGTTTTAGGGAATTTGGGGGATTTTCTGGGGATTTGGGGGATTTTCTGGGATTTTGGGGGGGATTTTTGGGGATTTTTGGGAGGATTTTGGGCATTTCCAGGAGGACCTGAGCGGCCTCGGAGCTCGTGAGGCTGCAGCACAGGGTGGGAATTCCTGATTGTCTGGGGATTGTCTGGGGGGTTTTTGGGATTTCTTGGGAAATCTTGGGAATTTATTCGGGTTTTGGGGAATTTTCTGGGAAATTTCTGGGATTTTTTAGGATTTTTTTGGGGGATTTTGTGCATTTCTGGGAGGCCCTGAGCAGCCTCAGAGCCCTCAGAGCTGCTGAGGCTGCAGCACAGGGTCATAATTCCTGATGCCAGGGGGTTTTTGGGAATTCTTGGGAAATTTGGGGAATTTCCTGGGATTTTGGGGGAATTTTCTTGGATTTTTGAGGATTTTTTTGGGGAATTTTGGGCATTTCCGGCCTCGGAGCCCTCAGAGCTGCTGGAGCGCTGCGGGGAGAGCCTGAGGGGGCATCCCAAGGTGGGGATTTTGGGATTTTCTGGGGAGTTTTAGAGGAATTTTGGAGATTTAGGGGGAGTTTTGTGGGAAATGTGGGGAAAATTGGAGATTTTTTGGGGATTTTTTGGGGATTTTGGTCATTTCCAGGAGGCCCTGAGCGGCCTCAGAGCTCCTGAGGCTGCAGCACAGGGTGGGAATTTGTGATTGTCTGGGGATAGTCTGGGGGTTTTTGGGAGTTCTTGGGAAATCTTGGGAATTTATTCGGGTTTTGGGGAATTTTCTGGGAAATTTCTGGGATTTTTTAGGATTTTTTTGGGGATTTGGGGCATTTCTGGGAGGCCCTGAGCGGCCTCGGAGCCCTCAGAGCCCTCAGAGCTCCTGAGGCTGCAGCACAGGGTCATAATTCCTGATGCCAGGGGGGTTTTTGGGAATTCTTGGGAAATTTGGGGAATTTCCTGGGATTTTGGGGGAATTTTCTGGTATTTTTGGGGATTTTTTGGGGAATTTTGGGCATTTCCGGCCTCGGTGCCCTCAGAGCTCCTGGAGAGCTGCGGGGAGAGCCTGAGGGGGCATCCCAAGGTGGGGATTTTGGGATTTTCTGGGGTTTTTGGGGAATTTTGGGGATTTTCTGGGATTTTTGGGGATTTTGGGGATTTTCTGGGATTTTGGGGGATTTTTTGGGGGGATTTTTGGGGATTTGGGCATTTCCAGGAGGACCTGAGTGGCCTTGGAGCTCCTGAGGCTGCAGCACAGGGGGGAATTCCTGATTGTCTGGGGATAGTCTGGGGGTTTTTGGGAGTTCTTGGGAAATCTGGGGAATTTCCTGGGAGTTTTGGGAGAGTTTGGGTTTTTTTTTTTTTTTTTACTGATTTTAAGGGAATTTTATTGGACTTTTTTTTTTTTTCCGTTTTTGGCAGCGATTCTCTTGGGATTTTTTGGTGGATTTTCAAGGATTTCTTGGGAAAATTGGGGGGATTTTGGGTGGTTTCTTTGGGGATTTTTTATGATTTTTTCGGGAATTTTCAAGGGATTGTCTGGGAATTTTGGAGATTTTCTGGGAATTTTCTGGGAGTTTTTTGGGGATTTGGGGGATTTTCTGGGGAGTTTTGGGGTTTTTTTGGGAATTTTGGGGAGTGTTCTGGAATATTTGAGGAAATTTGGGATTTTTTTGGGTGAATTTTCTGGGGAATTTTTTGGAGATGTTTTGGCAATTTTCTGGGAAATCTGGTTATTTTGGGGGGATTTGTTTTTTAATTTTGGGGTTTTCTTGGGAAACTTTTTTTCTGAATTTTTGTTAGTTTTGGGAGGATTTATTTTTTTTAATTTGGGGTTTTTTTTAGTTTTCTGTGGATTTGGGCAGGATTTTTTTTTGTATTTTGGGAATTTTGGGAGTTTCCATGAGGCCCTGAGCAGCCTCAGCGCCGCAGAGAAATTTGGGGCATTTCTGGCCATTTTTGGGGCCGTCTCAGGATTTTTGGGAATTGCTGCTGCCCCCCCAAACCCCCACGGATCCCATCCCCAATTCCCAAATTTTCCATTTTTTTTGGAACTGCAGCTTCCCCCTCCACACCCCCGACCCCCAGATCCCTGCGGATCCCATCCCAAATTCCCAAATTTTGGGGTTTTTCGGGAACGGCAGCTGCCCCTCTGCACCCCAAACCCGCAGATCTGTGTGGATCCCATCCCAAAATCCCAAACTTTTCCGTTTTTGGGAATGGCAGCTGCCCCCCACACCCCTGCCCCCTGTGGATCCCGTCCCACATTCCCGATTTTCCCATTTTTTGGGAACAGCAGCTGCCCTCCTGCCCCCTGTGGGTCCCATCCCACATTCCCACTTTTCCCATGTTTTTGGGAACAGCAGCTGCCCCCCTACACCCCAAACCCCCTCAGATCCCGTCCCACATTCCCAATATTCCCATTTTTTTGGGAATGGCAGCTGCCCTCCTGCCCCCTGTGGGTCCCATCCCACATTCCCACTTTTCCCATGTTTTTGGGAACAGCAGCTGCCCCCCTACACCCCAAACCCCCTCAGATCCCGTCCCACATTCCCGATTTTTCCCATTTTTGGGAACAGCAGCTGCCCCCCTGCCCCCCTGAGATCCCATCCCACATTCCCGATTTTCCCAAGTTTTCGGGATTGGCAGCTGCACCCCCCACCCCAAACCCCCTCAGATCCCATCCCACATTCCCAATTTTCCATTTTTGGGAATGGCAGCTGCCCCTGATCCCCTGCCCCCCTCAGATCCCGTCCCACATTCCCGATTTTCCTATTTTTTGGATCAGCAGCTGGCCCCTGATCCCCAAACTCCGTCAGATCCCATCCCACATTCCTGATTTCCCATTTTTCAGGATCGGCAGCTGCCCTCCACACCCCAAACCCCCTCAGATCCCATCCCAAATTCCCGATTTTCCCATTTTTTGGGAACAGCAGCTGCCCCCCTTGCCCCCTGTGGGTCCCATCCCACATTCCCAATTTTCCTGTGTTTTTGGGAATGGCAGCTGTCCCCACACCCCCTCAGATCCCATCCCAAATTCCCGATTTTTCTGGTTTTTGGGAATGGCAGCTGCCCCCTGATCCACAAACTCCCTCAGATCCTGTCCCACATTCCCAATTTTCCTGTGTTTTTGGGAACAGCAGCTGCACCCCACACCCCTGTGGATCCCATCCCACATTCCCAATTTTTCCGTTTTTTGAGATCGGCAGCTGCCCCCTGATCCCCAAACCCCCTCAGATCCCATCCCACATTCCTGATATTCCCGTGTTTTTGGGAACAGCAGCTGCCCCCCTACACCCCTGACCCCCACACCCCTGTGGATCCCATCCCAGATTCCCGATTTCCCATTTTTCAGGATCGGCAGCTGCCCCCACACCCCCAACCCCCTGAGATCCCATCCCATATTCCCAATATTCCCATGTTTTCGTGATCGGCAGCTGCCCCCCATACCCCAAACCCCCTCAGATTCCATCCCAAATTCCCAATTTTCCCATTTTTCGGGATCGGCAGCTGCCCCCCCCCCACCCCTGTGGATCCCATCCCACATTCCCGATTTTTCCGTTTTTCAGGAACGGCAGCTGCCCCCACACCCCAAACCCCCTCAGATCCCATCCCACATTCCCGATGTTCCATTTTTTGGGAACAGCAGCTGCCCCCTCATCCCCAAACCCCCTCAGATCCCATCCCACATTCCTGATATTCCTGTGGTTTTGGGAATGGCAGCTGCTCCCTGATCCCCAAATCCCCTCAGATCCCGTCCCACATTCCCGATATTCCCGTGGTTTTGGGAACGGCAGCTGGCCCCTGATCCCCAAACTCCGTCAGATCCCATCCCACATTCCCGATTTCCCATTTTTCAGGATCAGCAGCTGCACCCCACACCCCCTTAGATCCCGTCCCACATTCCCAATTTTCCCGTTTTTTGGGAATGGCAGCTGCCCCCCTGCCCCCTCTGTATCCCATCCCACATTCCCAATATGCCCGTGTTTTTGGGAATTGCAGCTGCCCCCCTGCCCCCTGTGGATCCCATCCCACATTCCTGATATTCCCGTGTTTTCAGGAACAGCAGCTGCCCCCTGATCCCCAAATCCCCTCAGATCCCGTCCCACATTCCCAATTTTCCCGTGGTTTTGGGAACGGCAGCTGCCCTCTGATCCCCAAACTCCGTCAGATCCCATCCCACATTCCCAATTTCCCATTTTTCAGGATCGGCAGCTGCACCCCACACCCCCTCAGATCCCGTCCCGCATTCCCGATTTTCCATTTTTGGGAGTTGCAGCTGCCCCCCTCACCCCCTCAGATCCCGACCCACATTCCCGATTTTCCATTTTTCGGGAATGGCAGCTACCCCCCACACCCCTGACCCCCTGCCCCCTGTGGATCCCATCCCACATTCCCGATTTCCCGTTTTTGGGAATTGCAGCTGCCCCCCACATCCCACACCCCTGTGGATCCCGTCCCACATTCCCAATTTTCCATTTTTCGGGAATTGCAGCTCCCCCCCACACCCCTGTCCCCCTGCCCCCTGTGGATCCCATCCCACATTCCCGATTTTCCCGTTTTTCGGGATCGGCAGCTGCCCCCTGATCCCCAAACCCCCTCAGATCCCGTCCCACATTCCCGATTTTCCCATTTTTTGGGAACGGCAGCTGCACCCCATATCCCTGACCCCCTGCCCCCCTCAGATCCCATCCCACATTCCCAATATTCCTGTGTTTTTGGGAACAGCAGCTGCACCCCACACCCCTGTGGATCCCATCCCACATTCCCAATTTTTCTGTTTTTCGGGATTGGCAGCTGCCCCCCGCACCCCCAAGCCCCCTCAGATCCCATCCCACATTCCCAATTTTTCCGTTTTTGGGAACGGCAGCTGCCCTCTGATCCCCAAACTCCGTCAGATCCCATCCCACATTCCCAATTTCCCATTTTTCAGGATCGGCAGCTGCACCCCACACCCCCTCAGATCCCGTCCCAAATTCCCAATTTTTCCATTTTTGGGAGTTGCAGCTGCCCCCCTCACCCCCTCAGATCCCGTCCCACATTCCCGATTTTCCCGTTTTTCGGGAATGGCAGCTACCCCCCACACCCCTGACCCCCTGCCCCCTGTGGATCCCATCCCACATTCCCGATTTTCCCGGTTTTGGGAACAGCAGCTGCCCCCAGACCCCGTGCCCCCCTCAGATCCCATCCCAAATTCCCGATTTTCCCGTTTTTCGGGAATGGCAGCTGCCGGCCGCGCAGCGGGCTCTGGTCCTGGCCGCCATGGCCGCCGTGGTGCGGAGGCACCTCCCGGAGCTGGGCCCGGCCGCCGCCGCCGCCGCCATCGCCCTGGGGGTCAGCGAGCTCAGCCGCGCCAAGGTGAGACCGGCCCCGCATCCCCACATCCCACATCCCAAGTCCCCAATCCCCAATCCCCAAATCCCAAACCCCCAAATCCCAAATCCCCAAATCCCAAACCCCCACATTCCCACATCCCAAATCCCAAATCCCCAAATCCCTCAGTTCCCACTCCCAGTGTTCCCTCAATTCCCCAAATTCCCCAAAATGCCCAAATTCCCAAACTCCCAAATCCCTCAATTCCCACTCCCAGCGTTCCCCAAATTCCCCAAACTCCCCAAAATCCCCAATCCCCAAATCCCTCCATTCCCACTCCCAGCGTTCCCCAAACTCCCCAAAATGCCCAAATCCCAAATCGCTCAATTCCCGCTCCCAGCATTCCCCAAATTCCCCCAAATGCCCAAATCCCCAAATCCCTCAATTCCCACTCCCAGCATTCCCCAAATTCCCCAAAATGCCCAAATCCCCAAATCCCTCAATTCCTACTCCCAGTGTTCCCCAAATTCCCCAAAATGCCCAAATCCCAAATCCCTCAATTCCCACTCCCAGCGTTCCCCAAATTCCTCAAAATGCACAAATCCCAAATCCCCAAATCCCTCAATTCCCACTCCCAGTGTTTCCCAAATTCCCAAATCCCCAAATCCCTCCATTCCCGCTCCCAGCGTTCCCCAAATTCCCCAAAATGCCCAAATCCCCAAAATCCCTCAATTCCCGCTCCCAGCGTTCCCCAAATTCCTCAAAATCCCCAATCCCCAAATCCCCAAATCTCTCAATTCCCACTGCCAGCATTCCCCAAATTCCCCAAAATGCCCAAATCCCAAATCCCAAATCCCTCAATTCCCACTGCCAGCGTTCCCTAAATTCCCCAGAATTCCCCAATCCCTCAATTCCCACTGCCAGCATTCCCCAAATTCCCAAAATCCCCAATCCCCAAATCCCTCAATTACCACTCCCAGCGTTCCCCAAATTCCCCAGCATTCCCAAAATTCCCCAGAATTCCCAAATCCCTCAATTCCCACTCCCAGCGTTCCCCAAACTCCCCAAAATGCCCAAATCCCAAATCGCTCAATTCCCGCTCCCAGCGTTCCCCAAATTCCCCCAAATGCCCAAATCCCCAAATCCCTCAATTCCCACTCCCAGCATTCCCCAAATTCCCCCAAATGCCCAAATCCCCAAATCCCTCAATTCCCACTCCCAGCATTCCCCAAATTCCCCAAAATGCCCAAATTCCCAAACCCCCAAATCCCTCAATTCCCACTCCCAGCGTTCCCCAAATTCCTCAAAATGCACAAATCCCAAATCCCCAAATCCCTCCATTCCCACTCCCAGCGTTCCCCAAACTCCCCAAAATGCCCAAATCCCCAAATCCCTCAATTCCCGCTCCCAGCATTCCCCAAATTCCTCAAAATCCCCAATCCCCAAATCCCCAAATCTCTCAATTCCCACTCCCAGCGTTCCCCAAATTCCCCAAAATGCCCAAATCCCAAATCCCCAAATCCCTCAATTCCCACTGCCAGCATTCCCCAAATTCCCCAAAATCCCCAATCCCCAAATCCCTCAATTCCCACTGCCAGCGTTCCCCAAATTCCCCAGCATTCCCTAAATTCCCCAGAATTCCCAAATGCCTCAATTCCTACTCCCAGTGTTCCCTCAATTCCCCAAATTCCCCAAAATGCCCAAATTCCCAAACTCCCAAATCTCTCAGTTCCCACTCCCAGCGTTCCCCAAATTCCCCAAAATGCCCAAATTCCCAAACCCCCAAATCCCTCAATTCCCACTCCCAGCGTTCCCCAAATTCCCCAAAATGCCCAAATCCCAAATCCCCAATCCCTCAATTCCCACTCCCAGCGTTCCCCAAATCCCAAATTCCCTAAATCTCCAAATCCCAGAATCCCCAAAATCCCCAAAATTCCAAATCCCAAATTCCCTAAATCCCCAGAATTCCCAAGTTCCATAAATCCCCAAAATTCCAAATCCCAAATTCCCAAATCCCCAAATCCCAGAATTCCCAAGTACCACATTCCCTAAATTCCCAAATTCGCTAAATTCCCAAAACCTTAAACTTCCAATCCCAAATTCCCGACATTCCCCATAGTCCCAAATTTCCCAATCCCAAAATTCCCGTATTTCCCCATATTCCCCCATATTCCCCCATATTCCCCCATATTCCCCCATATTCCCCCATATTTCCCCATATTCCCCCCATATTTCCCCATATTTCCCCTGTATTTCCCCCATATTTTCCCCGTATTTTCCCCTGATTTTCCCCATATTTCCCCATATTTCCCTATATTTTCTCCCTGTTTTTCCCCCGACCTTTCCCTGTATTTCCCCATATTTTTCCCGTATTTTCCCCATATTTCTCCATATTTTCCCCGGTTTTTCCCCCTATTTTTCTCCTATATTTTCCCCTGAATTTTCCCCGAATTTTCCCCATATCTTCCCTGTATTTTCCTCATATTTCCCCTGATTTTCCCCATATTTCCCTCATATTTCCCCATTTTTCCCCCTGATTTCCCCATTTTCCTCCTGTTTTTTCCCCATTTTTTCCCCATATTTCTCCCATATTTTCCCCTGAATTTCCCCCTGATTTTCCCCATATTTCCCCGCATTTCCCCTGTATTTCCCCCTGTTTTCCCCTGACCTTTCTCTGTATTTCCCCCATATTTTCCCCACCCCATATTTTGCCTGTATTTCCCCATCTTTCCCCATATTTCCCCGTATTTCCCCCATATCTCCCCTGTATTCCCCCATATTCCCCTATATTTCCCCTGAATATCCCCCATATTTTCCCCCAAATTTTCCCCTGATTTCCCCTGTATTTTCCCCATATTTTCCCCCAAATTTTCCCCTGATTTCCCCTGTATTTTCCCCATATTTTCCCCATATTTCCCCCGTATTTTCCCCTAAATTTTCCACTGTTTTCCCCCGACCCTTCCCGTATTTCCCCCATATTTCCCCCGACCCTTCCCGTATTTTCCCCGTATTTTCCCCATATTTTTTCCTGATTTCCCCCATATTTCCCCCATATTTCCCTCGTATTTCCCCGGTATTTCCCCCATATTTTCCCCGTACTTTCCCCGACTTCCCCTGACTTTTCCCGCTTTCCCGTGGCCGGCAGGAGGGTCCGTGCGGCTGGCAGGAGGCGGCGGGGGCGCTGCTGGTGGAGCTGGGCCGGGGCCGCAGCCTGGGCCGGCTGCTGGAGGAGCTCCTGCGCCGCTTCCCGCCGGGCCCCGCGCTGCCCCCGGCCGGCCTCGTCCGCACCTTCGCCGACCTGGCCGCCGCCAACGGTGAGGGAAACACACCGGTACCGCGGGGATGGGAGCGGGGAATGGGGGAATGACCGGGAATGAGAACGGGAACACCGGCACCGCGGGGATGGGAGCGGGGAAAGGACCGGGAATGGGGAAAGGACCGGGAATGGGAACGGGAACACCGGCACCGCGGGGATGGGAGCGGGGAAAGTACCGGGAATGGGAACGGGGAATGGGGGAAATGATAGCTGGGAATGGGAACGGGAACACCGGCACCGCGGGGATGGGAGCGGGGAAAGGACCGGGAATGGGTCTGGGGAATGACCGGGAATGGGAACAGGAACACCGGCACCGCGGGGATGGGAGCGGGGAATGGGAACGGGAACACCGGCACCGTGGGGATGGGAGCGAGGAAAATACTGGGAATGGGTCCGGGGAATGGGAACGGGAATACCGGCACCGCGGGGATGGGAGCGGAGATGGGAGCGGGGAATGGGGGAATGACCGGGAATGGGAACGGGAACACCGGCACCGCGGGGATGGGAGCGGGGAAAGGACCGGGAATGGGAACGGGGAATGGGGGAATGACCGGGAATGGGAACGGGAACACCGGCACCGCGGGGATGGCAGCGGGGAATGGACCAGGAATGGGTCTGGGGAATGACCGGGAATGGGAGCGGGAACACCGGCACCGCGGGGATGGGAGCGGGGAATGGACCGGGAATGGGAGTGGGAACACCGACACCGCGGGGCAGGCGGGGATGGGAGCGGGGAAAGTACCGGGAATGAGAACGGGAATACCGGCACCGCAGGGATGGGAGCGGGGAAAGGACCGGGAATGGGGAAAGGACCGGGAATGGGTCTGGGGAATGGGGAAAGGACCGGGAATGGGAGCGGGAACACCGGCACCGCGGGGATGGGAGCGGGGAATGGACCGGGAATGAGAACGGGGAATGGGGAAAGGACCGGGAATGGGAACGGGAACACCGGCACCGCGGGGATGGGAGCGGGGAAAGGACCGGGAATGGGGAAAGGACCGGGAATGGGTCTGGGGAATGACCGGGAATGGGAACTGGAACACCGGCACCGCGGGGATGGGAGCAGGGAATGGGGGAAAGGACCGGGAATGGGTGCGGGGAATGGGGAAAGGATAGCCGGGAACGGGTGCGGGGAATGGGGGAATGACCGGGAATGGGTCTGGGGAATGGGGGAATGACCGGGAATGGGAACGGGAACACCGACACCGCGGGGATGGGAGCGGGGAAAGGACCGGGAATGGGAACGGGAACACCGGCACCGCGGGGATGGGAGCGGGGAATGGGGGAATGACCAGGAATGGGAACGGGAACACCGGCACCGCGGGGCAGGCGGGGATGGGAGCGGGGAATGGGGAAAGGACCAGGAATGGGAACGGGAACACCGGCACCACGGGGATGGGAGCGGGGAAAGGACCGGGAATGGGAACGGGGAATGGGTCCGGGGAATGGGGGAAATGATAGCTGGGAATGGGAACGGGAACACCGGCACCGCGGGGATGGGAGCGGGGAAAATACCGGGAATGGGTCGGGGAATGGGGGAATGACCGGGAATGGGAACGGGAACACCGGCACCGCGGGGATGGGAGCGGGGAAAGGACCGGGAATGGGTCTGGGGACTAGGGGAAAGAATCCGGAAATGGGAACAGGAACACCGGCACCACGGGGATGGGAGCGGGGAAAGGACCGGGAATGAGAACGGGGAATGGGGGAATGACTGGGAATGGGAACAGGAACACCGGCACCGCGGGGATGGGAGCGGGGAAAATACCGGGAATGAGAACGGGGAATGGGGAAAGGACCGGGAATGGGAGCGGGGAATGGGGAAAGGACCGGGAATGGGAATGGGAACACCAGCACTGCAGGGATGGGAGCGGGGATGGGAGCGGGGAATGGGGGAAAGGACCGGGAATGGGAACGGGAAATAGGGGATTGAATCCGGGAATGGGTCTGGGGAATAGGGGACTGAATCTGGGAATGAGAACGGGAAATAGGGGAAATGATAGCTGGGAATGGGAATGGGAAATAGGGGAAATGACCAGGAATGGGTCCAGGAATGAGGCCAAGAAATAGGGGAAATAACCGGGAATGAGTCTGGGAAATCTGGGAAATCTGGGAAATAGCTGGGAATGAGTCTGGAAAATGGGGGAAATAACCGGGAATGAGAACGGGAAATAGGGGGAATAACCGGGAATGGGTCTGGGAAATAGGGGAATAACCGGGAATGAGAAAAGGAAATAGGGGAAATAACCGGGAATGGGAACGGGAATGAGGCTGGGAAATACAGGAAATGACCGGGAATGGGTCTGGGAAATAGGGGAATAACCGGGAATGAGAACGGGAAATAGGGGAAATAACTGGGAATGAGAACGGGAAATAGGGGAAAGTACCGGGAATGAGAACGGGAATGAGGCCGGGAAATGTGGGAATGAATCTGGGAAATGTGGGAATGAATCTGGGAAATGTGGGAATGAATCTGGGAAATGTGGGAGTGAATCTGGGAAATGTGGGAATGAATCTGGGAGTGAATCTGGGAAATGTGGGAATGAATCTGGGAAATGTGGGAATGAATCTGGGAAAGGTGGGAATGAATCTGGGAAATGTGGGAATGAATCTGGGAAATGTGGGAATGAATCTGGGAAATGTGGGAGTGAATCTGGGAAATGTGGGAATGAATCTGGGAAATGTGGGAATGAATCTGGGAAATGTGGGAATGAATCTGGGAAATGTGGGAATGAATCTGGGAAATGTGGGAATGAATCCGGGAAATGTGGGAATGAATCCGGGAAATGTGGGAATGAATCTGGGAAATGTGGGAATGAATCTGGGAAATGTGGGAATGAATCTGGGAGTGAATCTGGGAAATGTGGGAATGAATCTGGGAAATGTGGGAATGAATCCGGGAAATGTGGGAATGAATCTGGGAAATGTGGGAGTGAATCTGGGAAATGTGGGAATGAATCTGGGAGTGAATCTGGGAAATGTGGGAATGAATCTGGGAAAGGTGGGAATGAATCTGGGAAATGTGGGAATGAAACTGGGAAATGTGGGAATGAATCTGGGAAATGTGGGAATGAATCTGGGAAATGTGGGAATGAATCTGGGAAATGTGGGAATGAATCTGGGAAATATGGGAATGAATCTGGGAAATGTGGGAATGAATCTGGGAGTGAATCTGGGAAATGTGGGAATGAATCTGGGAAATGTGGGAATGAATCTGGGAATGAATCCGGGAAATGTGGGAATGAATCTGGGAAATGTGGGAATGAATCTGGGAAATGTGGGAATGAATCTGGGAAATGTGGGAATGAATCTGGGAAATATGGGAATGAATCTGGGAGTGAATCTGGGAAATGTGGGAATGAATCTGGGAAATGTGGGAATGAATCTGGGAAATGTGGGAATGAATCTGGGAAATGTGGGAATGAATCTGGGAAATGTGGGAATGAATCTGGGAAATGTGGGAATGAATCTGGGAAATGTGGGAATGAATCTGGGAAATGTGGGAGTGAATCTGGGAAATGTGGGAATGAATCTGGGAAATGTGGGAATGAATCTGGGAAATGTGGGAATGAATCTGGGAAATGTGGGAATGAATCTGGGAATGAATCCGGGAAATGTGGGAATGAATCTGGGAAATGTGGGAATGAATCTGGGAATGAATCCGGGAAATGTGGGAATGAATCTGGGAAATGTGGGAATGAATCTGGGAAATGTGGGAATGAATCTGGGAAATGTGGGAATGAATCTGGGAAATGTGGGAATGAATCTGGGAGTGAATCTGGGAAATGTGGGAATGAATCTGGGAAATGTGGGAATGAATGTGGGAAATATGGGAATGAATCTGGGAAATGTGGGAATGAATCTGGGAGTGAATCTGGGAAATGTGGGAATGAATGTGGGAAATGTGGGAATGAATCTGGGAAATGTGGGAATGAATCTGGGAAATGTGGGAGTGAATCTGGGAAATGTGGGAATGAATCTGGGAAATGTGGGAATGAATCTGGGAAATGTGGGAATGAATCTGGGAAATGTGGGAATGAATCTGGGAAATGTGGGAATGAATCTGGGAAATGTGGGAATGAATCTGGGAAATGTGGGAATGAATCTGGGAGTGAATCTGGGAAATGTGGGAATGAATGTGGGAAATGTGGGAATGAATCTGGGAAATGTGGGAATGAATCTGGGAAATGTGGGAGTGAATCTGGGAAATGTGGGAATGAATCTGGGAAATGTGGGAATGAATCTGGGAAATGTGGGAATGAATCTGGGAAATGTGGGAATGAATCTGGGAAATGTGGGAGTGAATCTGGGAAATATGGAATGAATCTGGGAAATGTGGGAATGAATCTGGGAAATGTGGGAATGAATCTGGGAAATGTGGGAGTGAATCTGGGAGTGAATCTGGGAAATGTGGGAATGAATGTGGGAAATGTGGGAATGAATCTGGGAAATGTGGGAATGAATCTGGGAAAGGTGGGAATGAATCTGGGAAATGTGGGAATGAATCTGGGAAATGTGGGAATGAATCTGGGAAATGTGGGAATGAATCTGGGAAATATGGGAGTGAATCTGGGAAATGTGGGAGTGAATCTGGGAGTGAATCTGGGAAATGTGGGAATGAATCTGGGAAATGTGGGAATGAATCTGGGAGTGAATCTGGGAAATGTGGGAATGAATCTGGGAAATGTGGGAATGAATGTGGGAAATGTGGGAATGAATCTGGGAAATGTGGGAATGAATCCGGGAAATGTGGGAATGAATCTGGGAAATATGGAATGAATCTGGGAAATGTGGGAATGAATCTGGGAAATGTGGGAATGAATCTGGGAAATGTGGGAATGAATCTGGGAGTGAATCTGGGAAATGTGGGAATGAATCCGGGAAATATGGGAATGAATCTGGGAGTGAATCTGGGAAATGTGGGAAATGTGGGAATGAATCTGGGAAATGTGGGAATGAATCTGGGAAATGTGGGAATGAATCTGGGAAATGTGGGAATGAATCTGGGAAATGTGGGAATGAATCTGGGAAATGTGGGAATGAATCCGGGAAATGTGGGAATGAATCTGGGAAATTCGGGAATGAATCTGGGAGTGAATCTGGGAAATGTGGGAATGAATCTGGGAAATGTGGGAATGAATCTGGGAAATGTGGGAGTGAATCTGGGAAATGTGGGAATGAATCTGGGAAATGTGGGAATGAATCTGGGAGTGAATCTGGGAAATGTGGGAATGAATCTGGGAAATTCGGGAATGAATCTGGGAAATGTGGGAATGAATCTGGGAAATGTGGGAATGAATCTGGGAGTGAATCTGGGAAATGTGGGAATGAATGTGGGAAATGTGGGAATGAATCTGGGAAATGTGGGAGTGAATCTGGGAAATGTGGGAATGAATCTGGGAAATGTGGGAATGAATCTGGGAAAGGTGGGAATGAATCTGGGAAATGTGGGAGTGAATCTGGGAAATGTGGGAATGAATCTGGGAAATGTGGGAATGAATCTGGGAAATGTGGGAATGAATCTGGGAAATGTGGGAATGAATCTGGGAGTGAATCTGGGAAATGTGGGAATGAATCTGGGAAATGTGGGAATGAATCTGGGAAATGTGGGAATGAATCTGGGAAATGTGGGAATGAATCCGGGAAATGTGGGAATGAATCTGGGAAATGTGGGAATGAATCTGGGAAATATGGAATGAATCTGGGAAATGTGGGAATGAATCTGGGAGTGAATCTGGGAAATGTGGGAATGAATCCGGGAAATATGGGAATGAATCTGGGAGTGAATCTGGGAAATGTGGGAAATGTGGGAATGAATCTGGGAAATGTGGGAATGAATCTGGGAAATGTGGGAATGAATCTGGGTGTGAATCTTGGAAACATGGGAAATATTGGCTGGGAATGAATCCAGGAAATATGGGGATGAATCCGGGAGTGAATCCGGGAATGAGTCCGGGAAATCTGGGAAAGAATGGCTGGGAATGAATGCAGGAAATATGGGAAATAACCAGGAATGAGTCCAGGAAATATGGGAATGAATCCAGGAATAAATCCGGGAATGGATGTGGGAAATAGGGGAAATAGCTGGGAGTGAATCCAGGAAATCTGGGAAATAACCGGGAATAAATCTGGGAAATCTGGGGAATAACCGGGAGTGAATCCGGGAATGAATCCGGGAATGAATCCGGGAATTCTGGGAAATACCTGGGAAGGAATCCAGGAATGAATCTGAGAATTCTGGGAAGTATCTGGGAATCCACCTGGGAATTCATCTGGGAATAAATCCAGGAATTCGGGGAAATATCTGGGAATGAATTCGGGAATAAATCCAGGAATTCTGGGAAAAATCTGGGAATTCATCCGGGAATCCATCTGGGAATTCTTCTGGGAAATATCTGGGAATTTATCCAGGAGTGAATCCAGGAATTCGGGGAAAAATCTGGGAATTCATCTGGGAATAAATCCAGGAACTTGAGGAAATATCTGGGAATTCATCCGGGAATGAATCTGGGAATTCATCTGGGAATAAATCCAGGAATTCTGGGAAATATCTGGGAATGAATCTGGGAATGAATCTGAGAATTCTGGGAAGTATCTGGGAATCCATCTGGGAATGAATCTGGGAATTCTGGAAATATCTGGGAATCCATCTGGGAATTCATCTGGGAATTCATCTGGGAATAAATCCAGGAATTCTGGGAAGTATCTGGGAATGAATCCGGGAAAAATTCCTGGGAAATCTGGGAATTATTCTCAGAAAAAACAGGAATGTCGGGGAATAAGTTTGGGAAAATCTGGGAATGAGTCTGGGAATTAATGTAGGAATTATTCTGGGAATTATTCTGGGAATTAATCTGGGAATTGCAGGGAATATCTGGGAATTATTCTGGGAATTAATCTAGGAAAATCCAGGAAAATCTGGGAATTAATCCTGGAAAATCTGGGAATTAATCTGGGAAAATCCAGGAAAAATTCCTGGAAAATCCGGGAATTAATCAGGGAAAAAACGGGAATAGCAGGAATTAATTTGGGAAAATCTGGGAATTAATCTGGGAATTATTCCAGGAATGAATCCAGGAAGATCCAGGAATTAATCTGGGAATTTTTCTGGGAATTAATAGGGAAAATTCAGGAATTAATTCAGGAATTAATCTGGGAAAATCTGGGAATTATTCCAGGAAAATCTGGGAAAATCTAGGAATTCATCTGGGAAAAAGTGGGGAGGAAATGGGAATTAATTTGGGAATTATTCTGGGAATTTCAGGGAAAATCTGGGAATGAATCCAGGAAAATGTGGGAAAAAAAACCCAAGGGAATGAATGCAGGAATTGTTCTGGAAAATTGTGGGATTTGGGGCTGGAATTTTGGGAATGGGTTTGGAATTTGGGGGTTCCAGCTGGAATTTTGGGAGTTCAGGGGGAAATTTGGGGCTGGGATTTGGGAATTTGGGGCTGGAATTTTGGGATTTGGGGCTGGGATTTTGGGATTTCCAGGAGGAATTTGGGGATTTGGAATTTTGGGATTTGAAATTTGGGGATTTTGAGGTGGAATTTGGGAATTTACAGCTGGAATTTTGGGATTTGGGGCTGGAATTTTGGGATTGGGTTTGGAATTTTGGGATTTAGAGCTGGAATTTGGAGATTTGGGGTCGGGATGTTGGGATTTGCAGTTGGAATTTGAGAGTTTCAGGCTGGAATCTTGGGATTGGATTTGGAATTTTGGGAATTGGTGCTGGAATTTTGGGATTTGGGACTGGAATCTTAGGATTGGGTTTGGAATTTTGGGATTTGCAGCTGGAATTTGAGAGTTTCAGGCTGGAATTTGGGGGTTGGGTTTGGAATTTTGGGAATTTAGGGCTGGAATTTGGGGATTTAGGGTTGGAATTTTGGGATTTGGGGCCGGGAGTTGCAGTTGGAATTCTGGGATTTGGAGCTGAAATTTTTGAATTTTGGGATTTGCAGCTGGAATTTGAGAGTTTCAGGCTGGAATTTTGGGATTTGCAGCTGGAAATTTGGGATTTAGGGCTGGAATTTTGGGATTTGGGGCTGGAATTTTGGGATTGGGTTTGGAATTTTGGGATTTGCAGCTGGAATTTGGGGATTGGGATTGGAATTTGGGGATTTGGGGCCGGAATGTTGGGATTTGCAGTTGGAATTCTGGGATTTGGAGCTGAAATTCTGGAATTTGGGATTTCCAGCTGGAATTTGAGAGTTTCAGGCTGGAATTTTGGGATTTAGGGCTGGAATTTTGGGATTTGGGACCGGGATTTTGGGGGATTTAGTGCTGGAATTTTGGGAATTGGTGCTGGAATTTTGGGATTTGGGACTGGAATTTTGGGGATTTAGTGCTGGAATTTTGGGAACTGGTGATTTTGAGCTGGAATTCTGGGATTTGGGGCTGGAAATTTGGGAATGGGTTTAGAGTTTGGGGGTTCCAGGCTGGAATTTTGGGAGTTCAGGGGGAAATTTGGGGCTGGGATTTGGGAATTTGGGGCTGGAATTTTGGGATTTGGGGCCGGGATCTTGGGATTTCCAGGAGGAATTTGGGGATTTGGAATTTTGTGATTTGGAATTTGGGGATTTTGAGGTGGAATTTGGGAATTTACAGCTGGAATTTTGAGATTTGGGGCTGGAATTTTGGGATTTGCAGCTGGAATTTTGGGATTTGAGTTTGGAATTTTGGGATTTGGGGTCAGAATGTTGGGATTTGCAGTTGGAATTTGAGAGTTTCAGGCTGGAATTTTGGGATTGGGTTTGGAATCTTGGGATTTGCAGCTGGAATTTTGGGAATTGGTGCTGGAATTTTGGGATTTGGGACTGGAATTTTGGGATTTGCAGCTGGAATTTGAGAGTTTCAGGCTGGAATTTGGGGGTTGGGTTTGGAATTTTGGGATTTGGGGCTGGAATTTTGGGGTTTAGGGCTGGAATTTGGACATTTGGGGTCAGGATGTTGGGATTTGCAGTTGGAATTCTGGGATTTAGGGTTGGAATTTTTGGATTTGGGGATTTCAAGCAGGACTTGGGGGATTTTGGGACCTGGGCCTGGAATTTTGGGATGAAATCCTGGGGTTGAGGGCAGGAATTTTGGGATTTGGGGCTGGAATCTTGGGGGTTAGGGCTGGAATTTTGGGATTTGCAACTGGAATTTGGGGATTTTGGGCTGCAATTTTGGGATTTGGGGTCGGAATGTTGGGATTTGCAGTTGGAATTTTGAGATTTGGGGATTTCAAGCAGGACTTGGGGGATTTTGGGATTGGGGCTGGAATTTTGGGATTTGGGGCTGGAATTTCGGGATGAAATCCTGGGGTTTAGGGCAGGAATTTTGGGATTGGGGCTGAATTTTTTTGGGATTTCCAGCAGGAATTTGGGGAATGTTGGGATTTGGGGTTGGGAATTCCCTGGCCTTGAGCTGTTCCTGGTTTTTCCCCCCAAGTTTTCGGGATGGTTCCGTTCCTGAGCTCCATCCTGGGCACCCTCCTGCCCCTGCTGGGCACGGCCCGGGCCGATTCCATGAAGTGCACGCTCTGCTACGGTAACAATTCCCAAAAAAACCTGGAAAAATCCCAAAAAAACCCTGGGAAAATCCAAAAAAAACCCTGGAAAAATAAAAAAAAAACTCAAGGAAAAATCCCCTAAAAACACCAGGAAAATTCAAATAAAACCCCTGGAAAAATCCCAAAAAACACCAGGAAAAATCCCCCCAAAAAACAGGAAACATCCCAAAAAACACCAGGAAAAATCTCAAAAAATACCTGGAGCCACCTGGAAAAATCCCAAAAAAACCCTGGAAAAATCCCAAAAAATCACCAGGAAAAATCCCAAAAAACCCTGGAAAAATCCCAAAAAATCACCAGGAAAAATCCCAAAAAATCACCAGGAAAAATCCCAAAAAAACACCAGGAAAAATCCCAAAAAACCCTGGAAAAATCCCAAAAAATCACCAGGAAAAATCCCCAAAAAATCACCAGAAAAATCCCAAAAAAACCCCTGGAAAAATCCCAAAAAATCACCAGGAAAATTCAAAAAAACCCCTGGAAAAATCCCAAAAAAACCCCTGGAAAAATTCCAAAAAACACCTGGAAAAATCCCAAAAAACCCTGGAAAAATCCCAAAAAACCCTGGAAAAATCCCAAAAACCCCAGGAAAAATAAAAAAAAACACCAGGAAAAATCCCAAAAACACCTGGGAAAATGAAAAAAAAAAAAAACCTGGAAAATTCCCCCCAAAATTCCCCCCAAAATATTCACAAAAAATTCATTTAAAAAAACCCAAAAATTCCAAAAAAATCCCACCAAATTAAAAAAAAATAATTTAAAAATCACCCAAAATTCCCTGGGGAAATTTCTCCAAAAAACCTCTGGGAAATTCCCCCAAATCCCTTGAAAATTAAACCAAAAAAATCCCCAAAAATTCAAAAAAAAACCCCCCAACAATTCCAAAAAAAATCCCCCCAAAATTCCAAATATTTTGTTTTAAAAATCCCCCAAATTCCCCAAGAAAATGGATTAAAAACCCCATGAAAATTCACAAAAAACCCCTGGAAAATTACAAAAAAAATCAGACAAAATCCCTAAAAATCCCACCCAAAAACTTCTTTAAAATTCCTTAAAAATTTAAAAAAAAAAAAATCCCCCAAAATTCTCCAAAAAATCCTGAAAATCCCCCCAAAATTCCCCCCAAAAATCCTCAAAAATTCTTTTAAAATCCCCAATAAATCCCCCAAAATTCCCATAAATCCTCCAATACTTTTCCAGAAAAAAAGCCCTAAAAGTTCTGAAAAATTCTTTTAAAATTCAGAAAAAATTCTCAAAAAATCCAGAAAAAGATCCCAAAAAATTTTCAAAAAATCCTTCCAAAATCCCAAAAATTTCTAAAAAATTTTCCCCCCAAAAATCCCTAAAAAAATTCTCAAAAAATTCTGCAAAAATTCCCCCCCTAAAAATTGAATCTCTAACAATTCAGAAAAAAAATCCCCCCAAAAATTCCAAAAATAATTCAAAAAAATCCCCCCAAAATGCCAAATAATCCCCCAAAAATCCCCAAAAATTCCATTTAAAAACCCCCAAAATTCCTCCAAAAATCCCCTAAGAATCCTTTAAAAAATTCCCCAAAAATTCTCAAAAATTTTTCAAAAATCTCTGCAAAAATTCCCCCCAGAAATCAGAAAAATCCTCCAAAAATTCAGAAAAAAAATCCCCCAAAATCTCCACAAAATTCCCCCTAAATGACCCAAAACCCCCAGAATAATCCAAAAAATTCCTGAAAAAATCCCTCAAAATTCCTGAAAAAATCCCTCAAAATAATCCCCCGAAAATTCCCCCAAAATGATCCAAAAAACCCCAGAATAACCCCAAAAACTCAATAAAAATCTCAAAAAGAAATCCCCAAAAATCCCCCAAAAAAATCGTCACAAATCCCCAAAAATTCCTCAAAAATCCCCAAAAACATCCCCAAATAATTCTCAAAAATTCCCTCCAAAAATTCAGAAAAATCCTCCAAAAAATCAGAAAAAAAATGTTACAAGTTCAGAAAAAAATCCAAAAAATTCTCAAAAAATTCTACAAAAAATCCCCCCAAAAACCAGGAAAATCCTCCCAAAAATCAGAAAAAAATCCCCAAAAATCAGAAAAAAAATCCCAAAAAGTTTCTCTAAAAATCCCCTCAAATTTCCCCTGCAATCCCCAACGTTCTGGAACATTCTGCAGCCCTGCAGGGTTCCAGTGAGAGCATCCAGGAGTGCCTGGTGGGGAAGGATCAGGCCCCGAACCAAAATCCCCAAAAAATCCCCCAAAAATCTCAAAAAATGCCCCCAAAATTCCCAACAGATTCCCAAATTTATTTTTTTTTTAATCCCACAAAGTACCCAAAAAATCCACAAAAAATTCCCAAAACGCTCTAAAAAAGTTGTCAAAAATCTCTAAAAAATTTCCCCCAAAATTATCAAACAAATCCCCAAAAATCCTAAAAAATCCCCCCAAAATTCCCAGAAAATCCTCAGAAAATTCCTCAAAATTTCCCCCAAAATTCCCCAAAATTTCCACAAAATCTCAAAAAATTCCAAAAACATCCCCCCAAAAAATCTCAAAAAAATCTCCAAAAAAACCTCAAAAAAATCCCCAAAAATCCCCTCAAAAAATCTCAAAAATTCCTCAGAATCCCTGCAAAATCCCCCCAAAAAATCTCAAAAAATTAAAAAAAAATCCAAAAAAAATCCTGCAAAAATTAAAAAAAAATCCCAAAAAAATCCCCAAAAATCGCCCAAAAATCCAAAAAAAATCCCAAAAAACTCCCCCCAAAAATCTCAAAACATTCTGAAAAATTCCTTAAAATTCCCCCAAAAATTCCTCAGAATCCCTGCAAAATACCCCAAAAAATCTTAAAAAAATAAAAAAAAAGAATCTCAAAAAATCCTCCAAAAATTCTCCAAAAATTCCCCCAAAAATCCCCCAAAATTCCCCAAAAATCCTCAAAAATTCCAAAAAAATCCAAAAAATAAAAAAAAATCTCAAAAAATTCTCAAAAAAAAAAAATCTCAAAAAATTCTCAAAAAATTCTCAAAAATTCTGTAAAAATTCCCACAAAAATTCCTCAGAATCCCTGCAAAATACCCCAAAAAATCTCAAAAAATCCTCCAAAAATCCTCCAAGATCCTCCAAAAATCCTCAAAAAATCAAAAAAATTCTCAAAAAATTCCCAAAAATCCCCAAAAAATTTCCAAAAACTCCTCAAAAAAATCCCAAAAAAATCCCAAAAAATTCCCCAAAAATCCTGGAATATTTTCCCCCAGCCCTGCAGCGTTTCAGCGAGAGCATCCAGGAGCGCCTGGGGGGGATGAGCAGGGCCCAAAGCAAAATACCCAAAAGCCCTAAAAAATCCCAAAAAATCCCTAAAAATTCCCCCAAAAATCTAAAAAAATTCCCAAAAATCCTGTAAAAATTCCCACAACAATTCCTCAGAATCCCTGCAAAATACCCCAAAAAATCCTCCAAAAATCCTCCAAAAAATCCAAAAAAAATCTCAAAAAATGCCCCAAAATTCCCACAAAAATTCCTCAAAAAAATTCCTCAAAAATTCCCAAAAAAATTCCCAAAAAATTCCTCAAAAATTCCCAGAATTCCAAAATCTTGGAATTCTTTTCCAGCCCTGCAGCGTTTCAGCGAGAGCATCCAGGAGTACCTGGCAGGGAAGGAGCAGGGCCCAAAGCAAAATCTCCAAAAATCCCTAAAAAATCCAAAAAAATCCCTAAAAATTCCCCCAAAAATCTAAAAAAATTCCCAAAAATCCTGTAAAAATTCCCACAACAATTCCTCAGAATCCCTGCAAAATACCCCAAAAAAATCCTCCAAAAATCCTCCAAAAAATCCAAAAAAAATCTCAAAAAATGCCCCAAAATTCCCACAAAAATTCCTCAAAAAATTCCTCAAAAATTCCCAAAAAATTCCCAAAAAATTCCTCAAAAATTCCCAGAATTCCCAAAATCTTGGAATTCTTTTCCAGCCCTGCAGCGTTTCAGCGAGAGCATCCAGGAGTACCTGGCGGGGAAGGAGCAGGGCCCAAAGCAAAATCTCCAAAAATCCCTAAAAAATCCAAAAAAATCCCTAAAAATTCCCCCAAAAATCTAAAAAATTCCCAAAAATCCTGTAAAAATTCCCACAACAATTCCTCAGAATCCCTGCAAAATACCCCAAAAAATCCTCCAAAAATCCTCCAAAAAATCCAAAAAAAATCTCAAAAAATGCCCCAAAATTCCCACAAAAATTCCTCAAAAAAATTCCTCAAAAATTCCCAAAAAATTCCCAAAAAATTCCTCAAAAATTCCCAGAATTCCCAAAATCTTGGAATTCTTTTCCAGCCCTGCAGCGTTTCAGCGAGAGCATCCAGGAGTACCTGGCAGGGAAGGAGCAGGGCCCAAAGCAAAATCTCCAAAAATCCTAAAAAATCCAAAAAAATCCTAAAAATTCCCCCAAAAATCTAAAAAAATTCCCAAAAATCCTGTAAAAATTCCCACAACAATTCCTCAGAATCCCTGCAAAATATACCCCAAAAAATCCTCCAAAATCCTCCAAAAAATCCAAAAAAAATCTCAAAAAAATGCCCCAAAATTCCCACAAAAATTCCTCAAAAAAATTCCTCAAAAATTCCCAAAAAATTCCCAAAAAATTCCTCAAAAATTCCCAGAATTCCCAAAATCTTGGAATTCTTTTCCAGCCCTGCAGCGTTTCAGCGAGAGCATCCAGGAGTACCTGGCAGGGAAGGAGCAGGGCCCAAAGCAAAATCTCCAAAAATCCCTAAAAAATCCAAAAAAATCCCTAAAAATTCCCCCAAAAATCTAAAAAAATTCCCAAAAATCCTGTAAAAATTCCCACAACAATTCCTCAGAATCCCTGCAAAATACCCCCCAAAAAATCCTCCAAAAATCCTCCAAAAATCCTCCAAAAATCCTCCAAAAAATCAAAAAAAAATCTCAAAAAATGCCCCAAAATTCCCAAAAAATTCCCAAAAAATTCCTCAAAAATTCCCAAAAAATTCCCAAAAAATTCCTCAAAAATTCCCAGAATTCCCAAAATCTTGGAATTCTTTCCCAGCCCTGCAGCGTTTCAGCGAGAGCATCCAGGAGTACCTGGCAGGGAAGGATCAGGCCCCCGACCCCACGGTGCGCGGGGACGCCTTCGCGCCCGAGCTGGGAGCGGCCTTCGAGCTGCTCAGCGGGAACTGGATGCACAGCAGAGAGCTCACGGTGGGTTTGGGGTTTTTGGGGTTTGGGGTTTTTGGGATTTAGGGTCAGGATTGGGGTTTTTGGGGTTTGGGGTTATTGGGATTTGGGGTCAGGGCCTGGAGCCGCCTTCGAGCTGCTCAGTGGGCACTGGCTGCACAGCCGGGAGCTCACGGTGGGTTTGGGATTGGGATTGGGGTTTTTGGGGTTTTGGGGTTTGGGGTTTGGGGTTTGGGGTCTGGGGTATTTGGGGTTTGGGGTTTGGGGTTTTGGGATTTGGGATCAGAGCCTGGAGCCACCTTCGAGCTGCTCAGCGGGCACTGGCTGCACAGCAGAGAGCTCACGGTGGGATTGGGGTTTTTGGAGTTTTTGGGATTTCGGGTCAGGATTGGGGTTTTTGGGGTTTGGGATTTCTGGGATTTCTGGGATTTAGGGTCAGGATTGGGGTTTTTGGGGTTTGGGGTCAGGATTGGGATTTGGGGTCAGGGCCTGGAGCCGCCTTCGAGCTGCTCAGCGGGAACTGGATGCACAGCCGAGAGCTCACGGTGGGATTGGGGTCAGGATTGGGGGTTTTGGGATTTGGGATTTCTGGGATTTGGGGTCAGGTTTGGGGGTTTTGGGGTTTGGGGGTTGGGGTTTGGGGTATTTGGGGTTTGGGGTTTGGGGTTTTGGGGTATTTGGGGTTTGGGGTCAGGGCCTGGAGCCGCCTTCGAGCTGCTCAGCGGGCACTGGCTGCACAGCCGAGAGCTCACGGTGGATTGGGGTTTGGGGTTTGGGGTATTTGGGGTTTGGGGTTTGGGATTTCTGGGATTTGGGGTTTTTGGGGTTTTTGGGGTTTTTGGGTTTTTGGGGTTTTTGGGGTTTTTGGGGTTTTTGGGGTTTTTGGGGTTTTTGGGGTATTTGGGGTTTGGGGTCAGGGCTCAGAGCCGCCTTCGAGCTGCTCAGCGGGCACTGGCTGCACAGCAGAGAGCTCACGGTGGGATTGGGGTCGGGATTGGGGTTTTTGGGATTTGGGGTTTGGGATTTTTGGAATTTGGGATTTCTGGGATTTGGGATTTCTGGGATTTGGGGTTTGGGGGTTTGGGATTTGGGATTTGGGGTTTCTGGGATTTGGGGTTTGGGGTCAGGGCCTGGAGCCGCCTTTGAGCTGCTCAGCGGGCACTGGCTGCACAGCCGAGAGCACACGGTGGGATTGGGGTTTGGGGTTTTGGGGATTTGGGGTTTTGGGGTTTGGGGTTTGGGGTTTGGTATTTGGGGTTGGGGGTTTGGGGTTTGGGGTTTCTGGGATTTGGGGTTTGGGGTCAGGGCCTGGAGCTGCCCTTCGAGCTGCTCAGCGGGCACTGGCTGCACAGCCGGGAGCTCACGGTGGGATTGGGGTTTTTGGGGTTTGGGATTTCTGGGATTTCTGGGATTTCGGGTCAGGATTGGGGTATTTGGGGTTTGGGGTTATTGGGGTTTAGGGTCAGGGCCTGGAGCCGCCTTCGAGCTGCTCAGCGGGCACTGGCTGCACAGCCGCGAGCACACGGTGGGATTTGGGGTCAGGATTGGGGGTTTTGGGATTTGGGATTTCTGGGATTTGGGGTCAGGTTTGGGGGTTTTGGGGTTTGGGGTCTGGGGTATTTGGGGTTTGGGAGTTTGGAGGTTTGGGATTTGGGATCAGGGCCTGGAGCTTCCTTCGAGCTGCTCAGCGGGCACTGGCTGCACAGCCAAGAGCTCACGGTGGGATTGGGGTCAGGTTTGGGGTTTGGGGTTTGGGGTTTTGGGGTTTTGGGGGTTTTTGGGGTTTGGGATTTGGGGCTTTGGGGTTTGGGGTCAGGGCCTGGAGCCGCCTTCGAGCTGCTCAGCGGGCACTGGCTGCACAGCCGAGAGCACACGGTGGGATTGGGGTTTTTGGGGTTTGGGGTATTTGGGGTTTGGGGTTTGGG
>NW_028167413.1:194043-215286 GCF_963513975.1 Fringilla coelebs | reverse complement strand
AAAATTCCCATTTTCCCCTTGTTTTTCTCCATTTTTTCCCCATTTCTCCCCCATTTCTCCCCCAAACTCCCATTATTTCCCCATTTTTTCCCATTATTTCCCCATTTTCCCCACATTTTCCCCATTTCTCCCAGCTGAGTCCTGCCCTGCTGCAGCTGATCCCTGCTTCTTATTCCCATTTTCCCCCCATTTTTCCCCCCAAAATTCCCATTTTTTCCCCATTTTTCCCCCCAAAATGCCCATTTTCCCACCATTTTTCTCCATTTTTTCCCCATTTCTCCCCCAAACTCCCATTTTCCCCATTATTTTCCCATTTCTCCCCATTATTTTCCCATTTTTCCCAATATTTTCCCCATTTTCCCCAGCTGAGTCCCGCCCTGCCGCAGCTGATCCTGGCTCCTTCATCCCATTTTTCCTCCCATTTTTCTTCCCAAAATTCCCATTTTCCTCCTAAAATTCCCATTTTCCGTTTTTTGCCATTTTTTCCGTTTTTCCCCCATTTTTCCACCGTTTTTCTCCATTTTTTCCCCATTTCCCCCCCATTTCTCCCCCATTTCTCCCCCAAACTCCCATTTTTTCCCATTTTCCCCACATTTTCCCATTTTTCCCCAGCTGAGTCCCGCCCTGCTGCAGCTGATCCCGGCTCCTTCAGCCCATTTTCTCCCATTTTTCTCCCAAAAATTCCCATTTTCCCCCCCAAAACTCCCATTTTTCCACCGTTCTCCCACCAAAATTCCCATTTTTCCCCCATTTTTCTTCATTTTTTCTCCATTTTCTCCCCATTTCTCTCCCAAACTCCCATTTTTCCCCATTTTTCCATAAATTTTCCCATTTTTCCCCAGCTGAGTCCCGCCCTGCTGCAGCTGATCCCGGCTCCTTCACCCCATTTTCCCCCCATTTTTCTCCCCAAAATTCCCATTTCCCCCCGTTTTTCCCCATTTCTCCCCCATTTTTCCCCATTATTTCCCCATTTTTCCCCGTTATTTTCCCATTTTCCCCCCATTTCCCCCAAAATTCCCATTTCCCCCCCCGTTTTTCTGCATTTTTTCCCCATTTCCCCCCCATTTTTCTCCCCAAACTCCCATTTTTTCCCCATTTCCCCCCCATTTTTCTCCCCAAACTCCCATTTTTTCCCCATTTTCCCCCATTTTTTCCCATTTTCCCCCAATTTTTTCCCCATTTTTCCCCAGCTGAGCCCCGCCCTGCTGCAGCTGATCCCGGCTCCTTCATCCCATTTCCCCCCAAAATTCTCATTTTCCCTCCATTTTCCCCCCAAAATTCCCATTTTTCCCCCTAAAATTCCCATTTTCCCACCGTTTTTCCTCCCAAAATTCCCATTTCCCCTCATTTTTCCCCCAAAATTCCCATTTTCCCCCTAAAATTCCCATTTTCCCACGGTTTTTCCCCATTTTTCCACCATTTTTCTCCATTTTTTTTCCATTTCCCCCCCGTTTCTCCCCCAAACTCCCATTATTTCCCCATTTCTCCCCATTTTCCCCCATTTCCCCCCCAAAATTCCCATTTTTTCACCGTTTTTTTTCAATTTTTTCCCCATTTCTCTCCATTTTCCCCCCATTGTCCCCCCCCAAAATTCCCATTTGTTTCACCGTTTTTCCCCCATTTCTCCCCCATTTCTCCCCCAAACTCCCTTTTTTTCCCATTTTTTCCCATTTTTTCCCCATTTTTCCCAGGTGAGGCGTGCCCTGCTGCAGCTGACCAGCGCCCTGGCTCACCACGGATTCCTGCAGGCTCCGGGGGCCGAGGCTCTCCTGGAATTCCTGGTGCAGCAGTGCGCCCTGCCCCCCGCCACGGTGACAATTCCCAACTTTTCCCACCCTTCTCCCAAATTTTTCCACCCTTTTCCCACCCTTTTCCCAATTTCCCCCAATTTTTCCCAACTTTTCCCCAATTTTTCCCAATTTTTCCCAAATTTCCCCAATTTTTCCCCAATTTTCCCCCAATTTTTCCCAACTTTTCCCCAATTTTTCCCAATTTTTCCCAACTTTTCCCAACTTTTCCCCAATTTTTCCCAACTTTTCCCCAATTTTTCCCAATTTTTCCCAACTTTTGCCCCAATTTTTCCCAATTTTCCCCAATTTTTCCCAACTTTTCCCCAATTTCCCCCAATTTTTCCCAATTTTCCCCCCAATTTTTCCCAACTTTTCCCCAATTTTCCCATCCTTTTCCCCAATTTTCCCATCCTTTTCCCCAATTTTTCCCCAATTTTTCCCAACTTTCCCCAAATTTCCCCAACTTCCCACCCTTTTCCCAAATTTTCCTCATTTTCCCCCTCATTTCCCCACCCCTTCCCCCAATTTTCCCATCCTTTTCCCAATTTCCCCCCAATTTTTCCCTACTTTTCCCAACTTTCCCCACCCTTCTCCCAAATTTTCCCACCCTTTTCCCACCCTTTTCCCAATTTTCCCCAATTTTTCCCAACTTTTCCCCAATTTTTCCCAACTTTCCCCCATTTTTTCCCAATTTTTCCCAACTTTTCCCCAATTTTTCCCAATTTTTCCCCAATTTTCCCCCAATTTTTCCCAACTTTCCCCCATTTTTCCCCAAATTCCTCCCATTTTTCCCAATTTTCCCCATCCTTTTCCCAATTTTCCCATCCTTCTCCCAAATTTCCCTTTTCCCCCCCAATTTTACTCTTTCTTCATCCAATTTCCCCCCAATTTTCCCCATTCTTCTCCCAATTTTCCCAATTTTTCCCCATTTTTCCCCAACCTTTTCCCAATTTTTCCCAACTTTTCCCCAATTTTTCCCAATTTTTCCCAATTTTCCCCCATTTTTTCCCAATTTTCCCCAACTTTCCCCCATTTTTTCCCAATTTTTCCCAACTTTCCCCCAATTTTCCCCCAATTTTTCCCAACTTTTCCCCAATTTTTCCCAACTTTTCCCAACTTTTCCCCAATTTTCCCAACTTTTCCCCAATTTTCCCCCAATTTTTCCCAACTTTTCCCCAATTTTTCCCAACTTTTCCCAATTTTTTCCCCAATTTTTCCCAACTTCCCACCCTTTTCCCAAATTTTCCTCATTTTCCCCCTCATTTCCCCACCGCTTCCCCCAATTTTCCCATCCTTTTCCCAATTTCCCCCCAATTTTTCCCAACTTTTCCCAACTGTCCCCCACCCTTCTTCCAAATTTTCCCACCCTTTTCCCACCCTTCTCCCAATTTTCCCCAATTTTCCCAACTTTTCCCCAATTTTCCCACCCTTTTCCCAAATTTCCCCAATTTTCCCAATTTTCCCAATTTTCCCCCAATTTTTCCCATCTTTCCCCAATTCTTCCCAATTTTCCCCAATTTTCCCAATTTTCCCCAATTTTTCCCAATTTTCCCCCCAATTTTTCCCAACTTTTCCCCAATTTTCCCATCGTTTTCCCAATTTCCCCCCAATTTTCCCAATTTTTCCCAACTTTTCCCCAATTTTTCCCAACTTCCCACCCTTTTCCCAAATTTTCCTCATTTTCCCCCTCATTTCCCCACCCCTTCCCCCAATTTTCCCCATTTTTCCATTCCTTTCCCAAATTTTCCCATCCTTTTCCCAATTTCCCCCCAATTTTCCCAACTTTTCCCCAATTTTCCCATCCTTATCCCAATTTTTCCCATTTTTCCCAAATTTCCCCACTCTTTTCCCAATTTCCCTCCAATTTCCCCCCAATTTTCCCATCTTTTCCCAACTTTTCCCACCCTTTTTCCCAATATTCCCTGTCCTTCTCCCATTTTTTCTCCATTTTTCCCATTTCCCCCAATTTTCCCAATTTTTTCCCAAATTTCCCCAACCTTTTCCCAATTTTCCCCTAACTTTTCCTAAATTTCCCCATTATTCCCAATTTCCCCCCAGTTTTTCCCCATCCTTTCCCATCCTTTTCCCACCTTTTCCCCCAATTTTTCCCAACTTTTCCCAACTTTTCCCACCCTTCTCCCGCCCTTTTCCCAAATTTTCCTCATTTCCCCGTCATTTCCCCACCCTTCCCCAATTTTCCCCCTCCTTCTCCCTTTTTTCCATCATTTTTCCCCAAATTCCTCCCATTTTTCCCATTTTTCCCTGTCCTTCTCCCATTTTTCCCCCAATTTTTCCCAATTTTCCCCCAATTTTCCTCAATTTCCCCCTTTTTCCCCAATTTTCCCCATTTTTCCAATTTCCCCCCAATTTTCCCCCATTTTCCCACCCTTTTCCCAAATTTCCCTCTCCTTCTCCCATTTTTCCCCCAATTTTTCCCAAATTCCCCCCTATTTTCCCCACTTTATACCAATTTTCCCCAATTTCCCCCAATTTCCCCCAATTCTCCCCATTTTTCCCCCAATTTATCCCAATTTCCCCCCAATTTTTCCCCGATTTTCCCCAAATTCCCCAATTTTCCCCTATTTTCTCCAATTTTCCCCAATTTTCCCCCAATTTTATCCTAATTTTCCCCCAATTTTCCCCAATTTCCCCCCAATTTTCCCCCTATTTTCTCCAATTTTCCCCAATTTTCCCCCAATTTATCCCAATTTTCCCCCAATTTTCCCCCATTTTCCCAAATTTCCTTGTTCTTCTCCCATTTTCCCCCCAATTTTCCCCAATTTTCCCCAATTTCCCCCCAATTTTCCCCCAATTTCCCCCAATTTTCCCCAATTTCCTCCCAATTTTCCCCATTTTCCCCCCAATTTTCCCCAATTTATCCCAATTTTCCCCAATTTTCCCCCAATTTCCCCCAATTTTCCCCAATTTTCCCCAATTTCCTCCCAATTTTCCCCCAATTTCCCCCAATTTTCCCCAATTTCCTCCCAATTTTCCCCATTTTCCCCCCAATTTTCCCCAATTTATCCCAATTTCCCCCCAATTTTTCCCCGATTTTCCCCAATTTTCCCCAATTTCCTCCCAATTTTTCCCCAATTTTCCCCAATTTTCCCCAATTTATCCCAATTTCCCCCAATTTCCTCCCAATTTTCCCCCAATTTCCCCCAATTTTCCCCAATTTCCTCCCAATTTTCCCCATTTTCCCCCAATTTTCCCCAATTTATCCCAATTTTCCCCCAATTTTCCCCCAATTTCCCCCAATTTTCCCCAAATTTCCCCATCCTTCTCCCATTTTTCCCCAGTTTTTCCCCATTTTCCCATTTTTTGGGAATCTCTCCCGTTTTTCCCTCCCCAGCCCTCCGGAACTCCAGAGGAAATTCCCGAGGATCCGGCGGGCGACGACGTCCGGAGCGTCGCCGTCAGCACCCTGATCCTGCTCAGCTCCACCCTGCCCGACCTCAGCCAGGTGAGAGCCTGGGAAAACCCCAAAATATCCCAAAAAATTGAAAATCTGGGAATTGGATCCCAAAATTCCCAATCCTGAGGATTTAAATTCCCAATTTTGGGAGATTTCAGCCCAAAATTCCCCGTCCCGAGGGGTTCCCTGATCCTGCTCAGCTCCACCCTGCCCGACCTCAGCCAGGTGAGAGTCTGGGAAACTCCCAAAAAATCCCAAAAAAGTTGGAATTCTGGGAATTCAACCCCAAAATTCCCAATCCTGAGGATTTGAATGCCCAAACTTCCCAATCTTGGAGATTTCAGCCCAAAATTCCAACAAATTTCAACCCAAAAATTCCAAATTTGGAGAAATTTCAATCCCAAAATTGCCCCAAAATTCTCAATCCTGAGGATTTGAATTCCCAAACTTCCCAATTCTGGGAGATTTCAGCCCAAAATTCCAACAAACTTCAATCCAAAAATTCCAAATTCTGAGAAATTTCAATCCCAACATTTTTCCCAAATTCCCAATTCTGAGAAATTTCCAATCCCAAAATTTCCCCAAAATTCCCAATCCTGAGGAATTTAAATCCCCAAAATTCCCAATCCTGAGGAACTTAAATCCCCAAAATTCCCAATTTTGGGAGATTTCAGCCCAGAATTCCCAGCCTGGAGAGGATTTCAGCCCAAGATCCCAACAAAGTTCAATCCCAAAATTCCCAATCCCAAAGAATTCCAATCTCAAAATTCCCAATTCTGAGTAATTTCAATCCCAAAATTGCCCCAAAATTCCCAATCCTGAGGATTTGAATGCCCAAAATTCCCAATTTTGGGAGATTTCGGTCCAAAATTCCCCGTCCCGAGAGGATTTTATCCCAAAATTCCCAATCCTGAGGAATTACCATCCCAAAATTCCCAATCCCAAAGAATTCCAATCCCAAAATTCCCAATCCTGAGGAATTACCATCCCAAAATTCCCAATTCTGAAGATTTCAGATTCCCAAACTTCCCAATTCTGGGAGATTTCAGCCCAAAATTCCAACAAATTTCAATCCCAAAATTCCCAATCCTGAGAAATTTCCATCCCAAAATTCCCAATCCCAAAGAATTCCAATCCCCAAAATTCCCAATCCTGAGGAATTTCAATCCCCAAAATTCCCAATTCTGAGGATTTGAATTCCCAAAATTCCCAATTCTGGGAGATTTCAGCCCAGAATTCCCAGTCTGGAGAGGATTTTATCCCAAAATTCCCAATCCTGAGGAATTTCAATCCCCAAAATTCCCAATTCTGAAGATTTCAGATTCCCAAACTTCCCAATTCTGGGAGATTTCAGCCCAAAATTCCAACAAACTTCAATCCAAAAATTCCAAATTCTGAGAAATTTCAATCCCAACATTTTTCCCAAATTCCCAATTCTGAGAAATTTCCAATCCCAAAATTGCCCCAAAATTCCCAATCCTGAGGATTTGAATTCCCAAACTTCCCAATTTTGGGAGATTTCAGCCCAAAATTCCCAGCCTGGAGAGGATTTCAGCCCAAGATCCCAACAAAATTCAATCCCAAAATTCCCAATCTCGAAATTCCCAATTCTGAGAAATTTCAATCCTCAAAACTCCCAGTTCTGGGAGATTTCAGCCCAAAATTCCACCAAATTTCAATCCAAAAATTCCAAATTCGGAGAAATTTCAATCCCAAAATTGCCCCAAAATTCCCAATCCTGAGGATTTGAATTCCCAAAATTCCCAATTCTGGGAGATTTCAGCCCAAAATTCCCAGTCTGGAGAGGATTTTATCCCAAAATTCCCAATCCTGAGGAATTTAAATCCCCAAAATTCCCAATCCTGAGGAATTTAAATCCCCAAAATTCCCAATTCTGGGGAGATTTCAGCCCAAAATTCCCAGCCTAGAGAGGATTTCAGCCCAAGATCCCAACAAAGTTCAATCCCAAAATTCCCAATCCCAATGAATTCCAATCTCAAAATTCCCAATTCTGAGAAATTTCAATCCAAAAATTGCCCCAAAATTCCCAACCCTGAGGATTTGAATTCCCAAAATTCCCAATCCTGAGGAATTTCAATCCCAAAATTCCCAATCCTGAGGAATTTCAATCCCCAAAATTCCCAATCCTGAGGATTTAAATTCCCAAAATTCCCAATTTTGGGAGATTTCAGTCCAAAATTCCCAGTCACGAGAGGATTTTATCCCAAAATTCCCAATCCTGAGGAATTACCATCCCAAAATTCCCAATCCCAAAGAATTCCAATCCCCAAATTCCCAATCCTGAGGAACTTAAATCCCCAAAATTCCCAATTCTGAAGATTTCAGATTCCCAAACTTCCCAATTCTGGGAGATTTCAGCCCAAAATTCCAACAAATTTCAATCCAAAAATTCCAAATTCTGAGAAATTTCCAATCCCAACGTTTCCCCCAAATTCCCAATTCTGTGGAATTCCAATCCCAAAATTCCCAATCCTGAGGATTTGAATTCCCAAAATTCCCAATTCTGGGAGACTTCAGCCCAAAATTCCCAGCCTAGAGAGGATTTCAGCCCAAGATCCCAACAAAGTTCAATCCCAAAATTCCCAATCCCACAGAATTCCAATCTCAAAATTCCCAATTCTGAGAAATTTCAATCCCAAAATTGCCCCAAAATTCCCAATCCTGAGGATTTGAATTCCCAAAATTCCCAATCCTGGGAGATTTCAGCCCAAAATTCCAACAAATTTCAATCCCAAAATTCTCAATCCTGAGAAATTTCCAATCCCAACGTTTCCCCCAAATTCCCAATTCTGAGAAATTTCCAATCCCAAAATTCCCCCAAAATTCCCAATCCTGAGGAATTTCAATCCCAAAATTCCCAATCCTGAGGAATTCCAATCCCAAAATTCCCAATCCTGAGGATTTAAATTCCCAAAATTCCCAATTTTGGGAGATTTCAGCCCAGAATTCCCAGTCCCGAGAGGATTTTAGCCCAAAATTCCCAATCCTGAGGAATTACCATCCCAAAATTCCCAATCCCAAAGAATTCCAATCCCCAAAATTCCCAATCCTGAGGAACTTAAATCCCCAAAATTCCCAATTCTGAAGATTTCAGATTCCCAAAATTCCCAATCTTGGGAGATTTCAGCCCAAAATTCCAACAAATTTCAATCCAAAAATTCCAAATTCTGAGAAATTTCAATCCCAACATTTCCCCCAAATTCCCAATTCTGAGGAATTTCCAATCCCAAAATTGCCCCAAAATTCCCAATCCTGAGGAATTTTAATCCCCAAAATTCCCAATCCTGAGGATTTAAATTCCCAAAATTCCCAATTCTGGGAGATTTCAGCCCAAAATTCCAACAAATTTCAATCCAAAAATTCCAAATTCTGAGAAATTTCCAATCCCAAAATTGCCCCAAAATTCCCAATCCTGAGGATTTGAATTCCCAAAATTCCCAATTCTGGGAGATTTCAGCCTAAAATTCCCAGTCTGGAGAGGATTTTATCCCAAAATTCCCAATCCTGAGGAATTACCATCCCAAAATTCCCAATCCCAAAGAATTCCAATCCCAAAATTCCCAATCCTGAGGAATTACCATCCCAAAATTCCCAATTCTGAAGATTTCAGATTCCCAAACTTCCCAATTCTGGGAGATTTCAGCCCAAAATTCCAACAAATTTCAATCCAAAAATTCCAAATTCTGAGAAATTTCAATCCCAACATTTCCCCCAAATTCCTAATTCTGAGAAATTTCCAATCCCCAAATTCCCCCAAAATTCCCAATCCTGAGGAATTTCAATCCCCAAAATTCCCAATCCTGAGGATTTGAATTCCCAAAATTCCCACTTCTGGGAGATTTCAGCCCAGAATTCCCAGCCTGGAGAGGATTTCAGCCCAATATCCCAACAAATCCCAATCCCAAAATTTCCCCAAAATTCCCAATCCTGAGGGATTTCAAGTCCCAAAATTCCCAATCCTGGGAGATTTCAGGCCCCCATTTATTCTCATTTATTCCCCAATTTTCCCCCATTTATTTCCCAGTTTTTCCCATTTATTTCCCCTTTTTTCTCATTTATTTCCCAGTTTTTTCCCATTTATTTCCTAATTTTTTTCCCATCGATTCTCCATGTATTCCCCATATATTTCCCAATTTTTCCCCATGATTTCCCATAATTTTCCCATTTATTCCCCCTTTATCCTCATTCATCCCCATTCATCCCCATTCATTCCCATTTATCCCCATTCATTCCCATTCCATTCATTCCCATTCATTCCCATTTATTCCCATTCATTCCCGTTTATCCCCCTTCATCCCCATTCATTCTCATTGATCCCCATTCATTCCCCATTCATTCCCCATTGATCCCCATCGATCCCCATTGATCCCCATCCATCCCCATTGATCCCCATTGATCCCCATTGATCCCCATTGATCCCCATTGATCCCCATTGATCCCCATCCATCCCCATTGATCCCCATTGATCCCCATTGATCCCCATTCATTCCCCATTGATCCCCATTGATCCCCATTGATCCCCATTCATCCCCATTCATCCCCATTCATCCCCATTCATCCCCATTGATCCCCATCCATCCCCATCCATCCCCATCCATCCCCATTGATCCCCATTGATCCCCATGGATCCCCATTGATCCCCATCCATCCCCATCGATCCCCATCCATCCCCATTGATCCCCATTGATCCCCATTGATCCCCATCCATCCCCATCCATCCCCATTGATCCCCATTGATCCCCATCAATCCCCATTGATCCCCATCCATCCCCATTGATCCCCATCCATCCCCATTGATCCCCATTGATCCCCATCGATCCCCATTGATCCCCATCCATCCCCATTGATCCCCATCCATCCCCATTGATCCCCATTGATCCCCATCCATCCCCATTGATCCCCATCAATCCCCATCCATCCCCATTGATCCCCATCCATCCCCATCCATCCCCATTGATCCCCATTGATCCCCATTGATCCCCATTGATCCCCATCGATCCCCATTGATCCCCATAGATCCCCATTGATCCCCATCCATCCCCATCCATCCCCATTGATCCCCATCCATCCCCATCCATCCCCATTGATCCCCATTGATCCCCATTGATCCCCATTGATCCCCATCGATCCCCATTGATCCCCATTGATCCCCATCCATCCCCATTGATCCCCATTGATGTTTCCCCTCTCTCTCCCCTCAGGCTCTGTTCCAGTTCCTGCTGCCTCGGCTGCTGCTCCCGGGTTTGTCCCCGGCCCTGCCCCCGCTGTGTCGCAGCCTCGCCCTCCTGGCCCCCCGAGTCCTGCAGGAGCCCCCGGCCCAGCCCGACGGTAACGCCCCATTCCCCAGTTCCTAAAAAATCCTGGGAATTCCCAAAGACTCCCTGGAATTCCCAAAAAAACCCCGGGAATTTCCAAAAAACCCCCAGGAATTCCAAAATATAGAGACCAAAAAACCTCGGGAATTCCCAAAAAAACCCTGGGAATTCCAGAAAACAGAGACCAAAAAACCCTGGGAATTCCCAAAAACATCCCCGGAGTTCCAAAAGAAAGAGCCCAAAAAATCCCCAGGAATTCCCAAAAAACCCCCAGGAAAATTCCCAAAAAGTCACTGAGGATTCCAAAACAAAGAGCCCAAAACCTCCCAGGAATTCCCATAAAAATCCTGGGAATTGCCAAAACAAAGAGCCCAAAAAATCCCTGGGAATTCCTAAAAAACCCCAGGAATTCCCAAAAAAACCCTGGGAATTCCAAAACAAAGAGCAAAAAACCCCTGGGAATTCCCAAGAAATCCCAAGGAAAATTCCCAAAAAAACCCCAGGAATTCCCAAAAAGTCACTGAGAATTCCAAAACAAAGAGACCAAAAAATCCCTGGGAATTGCCAAAAACCCCCGGGAATTTAAAAAGAAAAAGCCCAAAAAACCTCTGGGAATTCCCCAAAATCCCCAGGAAATCCCACAAAGCCCCTGGGAATTCCTAAAAAGTCTCCAGGAATTCCCAACAAATCTTGAAAATTCCCAAGAAACCCTCAGGAAATCCCATAAAAATCCTGGGAATTAAAAAAACCCTGGGAAATCCCAAAATACCCCAGGGAATTCCCAAAAACCCCTGGGAATTCCCAAAAAACCCCTGGGAATTCCCAAAAAAATCCCCTCTAATTCCTGGAAAATCCTGGGAATTCCCAAAAAACCTGCCAGGAACTCAAAAAAAACCACCAACCCCCCTGGGAATTCCCAAAAATCCCCCAGGAATTCCCAAAAAAAGCCCAAAGAATTTTCAGGAATCCCAGGAATTCCCGAAAAATTCTTGGGAATTCAGGCCCATCCCAGGATTTGATTTTTCCCTCCCATTTTTCCTTTTCCTTTTCCAGGAACTCTGCCGTCCCCGCAGGCCCTGACCGTGAGGCTGCTGGTGAGTGCCTGGAATTTTCTGGAATTCTCTGGAATTTTCTGGGAATTATACAGGGAATTGTCTGGAATTTGCTGGGAATTTCTTGGGAATTTGCTGGGAATTTTGTGGGATTTTTTGATTTTTCCAGGAATTTTACTGGAAATTTTCTGGCCTTTTTTGGGAATTCCCAGAGATTTTCCAGGAATTTCCTGGCATTTTTCAGGAATTTTACAGGGAATTTCCTGAAATTTTATGGGAATTTTGACAGGGAATTGTCAGGAATTTAATGGGAATTTCTTGAAAACTTTCTGGGAATTTTATGGGAAATTTTTTTTTCCTTTTTCTGGGATTTTTTCTTATTTTTCCAGGAATTTTAAAGGGAATTTTCTGGGAATTTTTTGGCCTTTTTTTTGAATTTCCCAGAAATTTTACAGGAATTTTGTGGGAATTTCCCATGGATTTTACCGGGAATTTTCAGGAATTTTATGGGAATTTCTTGATCATTTTGTGGGAATTTTGTTGGATTTCCCCAGAAATTTTACAGGGACTTTCCTGGGAATTTTCCAGGGAATTTTCAGGAATTTTATGGGAATTTCTTGAAATTTTTCTGGAATTTTTACGGGAATTTTTTGGCATTTTCCAGGGAATTTTCTGGGATTTAAAAAAACTTTTCCAGGAATTTTCCAGGGAATGTCCTGAAAATGTTGTGGGAATTTTCTGGGAGTTTTGGGGAATTTGCCAGAAATTTTCTGGGAATTTTGTGGGAACTTCTTGGGAATTTTTTGGGAATTTTACACAAATTTAATGGGAAATTTTCAGCAATTTACTGATAATTTTATGGGAATTTTGTGGGATTTTTCCAGGAATTTTAAAGGGAATTTTCTGGCCTTTTTTTGGAATTTCCCAGAAATTTTCTGGGAATTTCCTGGGAATTTCCCAGGGATTTTGGGGGAATTTCACAGGGAATTTTCAGGAATTTTATGGGAATTTCTTGATCATTTTTTGGGAATTTTATGGGAATTTTTCAGGAATTTACTGATAATTTTGTGGGATTTTTCCGGGAATTTTACAAGGAATTTCCTGGAAATTTTCCAGGTATTTTATGGGAATTTTTCAGGAATTTTCTGACATTTTCTGGGAATTTTACAGGGAATTTTCAAAAATTTTATGGGAATTTCTTGAAAACTTTCTGGGAATTTTACAGGATTTTTTTTTAATTTTCTGGGAATTTTCTAGGATTTATGAAAAAATTTTCCAGGAATTTTCCAGGGAATTTCCTGAAAATGTTTGGGGATTTTCTGGCCTTTTTTGGGAATTTGCCAGAAATTTTCTGGGAATTTTGTGGGAATTTCCATGGGACTTTTTGGGAATTTTACAGGGAATTTTCAGGAATTTTTTGGGAATTTCTTGATCATTTTTTGGGAATTTTATGGGAATTTACTGATAACTTTATGGGGGGAATTTTCTGGGATTTTTCCAGGAATTCTACAGGGAATTTCCTGAAATTTTATGGGAATTTCCTGGGAATTTTCCAGGTATTTTGTGGGAATTTTACAGGAATTTTATGGAAACTTCTTGAAAATTTTCTGGGAATTTCACGTTCCCGCTTTCCCAGGCGGTTCCCGTTCCCATTCCCGTTCTCACTCCCGTTCCCATTCCCGATTTTCCCGTTCCCGTTTTTCCCATTTTCACTCCGTTCCTGTTCCCATTCCCGTTTTTATTCCCAATTTTCCCGTTCCCATTTTTCCCATTCTCACTTCCATTTCCATTCCCACTTTCCCAGACAGTTTTCATTCCCATTTTTCTGTTTCCATTCCCAATTTTCCCAGTTTCATTCCCATTTTTCCCAGTTTCATTCCCAATTTTCCCAGTTTTATTCCCATTCCCATTTTTCCTCTTCTCACTCCTGTTCCCGCTTTCCCAGGCAGTTTTCATTCCTGATTTTCCCATTCCCGTTCCCATTTCCCATTCTCACTCCTGTTCCCATTCCCGATTTTCCCGTCCCGTTTTCCCATTCTCACTCCTGTTTCCCTTCCCATTCCCATTTTCCCATTCCTGTTCCCATTCCCGATTTTCCCATTCTCCCGTTCCCGATTTTCCCAGTTTTATTCCCATTCCCCATTCCCATTCCCCATTCCCATTTTTCCCATTCCCCATTCCCCATTCCCCATTCCCATTCCCCATTCCCATTCCCCATTCCCATTCCCCATTCCCCATTCCCATTCCCCATTCCCCATTCCCCATTCCCATTCCCATTCCCCATTCCTGTTCCCATTCCCATTCCCATTTTCCCGTTCCCATTCCCATTCCCATTCCCATTCCCATTCCCCATTCCCATCCCCATTCCCCATTCCCCATTCCCCATCCCCATTCCCATTCCCCATTCCCATTCCCCATTCCCCATTCCCCATTCCCATTCCCCATTCCCATTCCCATTCCCATTCCCCATCCCCATCCCCATCCCCATTCCCATTCCCCATTCCCATTCCCATTCCCATTCCCCATTCCCATTCCCATTCCCCATTCCCATTCCCATTCCCATTCCCCATCCCCATTCCCCATTCCCATCCCCATTCCCCATTCCCATTCCCATTCCCATTCCCCATTCCCATTCCCATTCCCATTCCCCATCCCCATTCCCATTCCCCATTCCCCATTCCCATTCCCCATTCCCATTCCCATTCCCCATTCCCATTCCCATTCCCATTCCCCATCCCCATTCCCCATTCCCATCCCCATTCCCCATTCCCATTCCCATTCCCATTCCCATTCCCCATTCCCATTC
Source organism: Fringilla coelebs (assembly GCF_963513975.1). Taxonomy (NCBI): domain Eukaryota; kingdom Metazoa; phylum Chordata; class Aves; order Passeriformes; family Fringillidae; genus Fringilla; species Fringilla coelebs. The sequence goes on along the minus strand of NW_028167413.1, from coordinate 200,887 downwards.
CCATTCCCCATTCCCATTCCCATTCCCCATTCCCATTCCCATTCCCATTCCCCATTCCCCATTCCCATTCCCATTCCCCATTCCCATTCCCATTCCCATTCCCATTCCCCATTCCTGTTCCCATTCCCATTCCCATTTTCCCGTTCCCATTCCCATTCCCATTCCCATTCCCATTCCCATTTTTCCCATTCCCCATTTTCCCATTCCCATTTTTCCCGTTCTCACTCCCGTTCTCATTCCCGTTCCCATTCCCATTTCCCCGTTCTCATTCCCGTTCCCATTCCCAATTTTCCCAATCCCATTCCTGATTTTCCCGTTCTCACTCCCATTCCCGTTCCCATTCCCGATTTTCCCATTCCCATTTCCCCGTTCTCACTCCCATTCCCGTTCCCATTCCCGATTTTCCCGTCTCCATTCCCATTCCCATTTTTCCCGTTCCCACTCCCATTTCCATCCCGCTTTCCCAGGAGGTTCCCATTCCCGATTTTCCCATTTTCCCGTTCCCATTCCGGATTTTCCCAGTTTTATTCCCGTTCCCATTTTCCCGTTCTCACTCCTGTTCCCGCTTTCCCAGGCGGTTTCCATTCCCGGTTTTCCCATTCCCCATTCCCATTTCCCCGTTCTCACTCCTGTTCTCGTTCCCATTCCCGTTCCCATTCCCGATTTTCCCATTCCCATTTTCCCATTCCCATTCCCATTCCCATTTTCCCGTTCCCATTCCCGTTCCCATTCCCGATTTCCCCGTTCCCAATTTTCCCATTCCCATTTTCCCGTTTTCACTCGCATTCCCGATTTTCCCATTCCCAATCCCATTTTCCCCTTCTCACTTCCCTTCCCATTCCCATTTTCCCGTTCCCGTTTCCATTCCTGATTTTCCCGTTCTCACTCCCTTTCCTGATTTTCCCATTCCTGTTTCCATTCCCATTTTCCCATTCCCATTTTCCCCTTCTCACTCCTATTCCCATCCCAAATTTTCCCATTCCCCATTTTTCCATTCCCATTTTCCCGTTCTCACTCCCATTCCCATTCCCATTCCCGTTTCCATTCCCAATTTTCCCATTCCCATTTTTCCCATTCCCATTTTTCACATTCCCATTCCCATTTTCCCGTTCCCATTCCCCATTTTTCCTGTTCTCACTCCCATTCCCATTCTCATTCCCAATTTTCCCATTCCCATTCCCATTTTCCCGTTCTCACTCCCGTTCCCATTCCCATTTTTCCCATTCCCATTTTCCCATTCCCATTTTTCCCATTCCCATTTTTCCCATTCCCATTTTTCCCATTCCCATTTTCCCATTCCCATTTTCCCATTCCCATTTTCCCGTTCCCGTTCCCATTCCCATTTTCCCATTCCCGTTTCTATTCCTGATTTTCCCATTCTCACTCCCATTCCCATTTTCCCGTTCCCATTCCCATTTTCCCGTTCCCATTCACATTCCCATTCCCGATTTTCCCGTTCTCACTCCTGTTCCCAATCCCGTTCCCAATCCCATTCCCGTTCCCAATCCTGTTCCCATTCCCATTTTCCCGTTCCCATTCCCGATTTTCCCGTTCCCATTCCCATTTTTCCCGTTCTCACTCCCGTTCCCGTTTCCAATACCGTTCCCGTTCCCAATTTCTCCGTTCCCATTTTCCCATTTTCCCGTTCTCACTCCCGTTCCCATTCCCATTTTCCCATTCCCATTCCCATTTTCCCATTCTCATTCCCATTTTCCCGTTCCCATTCCCATTTTCCCGTTCCCACTCCCGTTCCCATTCCCATTTTCCCATTCCCATTTTCCCGTTCTCACTCCCGTTCCCATTCCCATTTTCCCATTTTTCCCGTTCTCACTCCCGTTCCCATTCCCATTTTTCCCGTTCCCATTCCCATTCCTGATTTTCCCATTTTTCCCGTTCTCACTCCCATTCCCATTTTCCCATTCCCACTCCCAATTTTCCCATTTCCCCGTTCTCACTCCCGTTCCCATTCCCAATCCCATTTTCCCGTTCTCACTCCCATTCCCATTTTCCCATTCCCATTCCCGATTTTCCCATTTTTCCCGTTCTCACTCTCGTTCCCATTCCCATTCCTGTTTTCCCATTCCCATTTTCCCATTCCCATTTTTCCCGTTCCCATTCCCATTTCCCCGTTCTCACTCCCGCTCCCTCTCTCCCAGGCCGTCTCCTCCCGTCCCTGGGCGAGCGGCGGCCGCGCCGTCCCCGCCCTGCGCCTGCTCCGCCAGCTCCGCATCCACCCCCAGCTGGAGAAACTCTGGGAGCAGCGAATTCCCGAGCTCCTGCAGCACCTGCAGGGTGGGAACCGCCCCGTCCTGGGGCAAAAAACCCCGAGTTTGGGCAATTCCCCTCCCCCACACCAAAACAACCCATCCCGCCCGGGAAACGCGGGCCCGGGGTGGGGGTGGGATTCCCTGGGATTGGGGAGTTGGGGAGGGGGGAAGAGGGGCTGGGATTGGGGGATAATGGGATCTGTGGGGTAATGGGATCTGTGGGATCTGTGGGAAAATGGGATCGATGGGATCTGTGGGATCTGTGGGATAATGGGATTGATGGGATTTGTCGGATCTGTGGGATTGATGGAATTTGTGGGATCTGTGGGATAATGGGATTGATAGGATCTGTGGGATCTGTGAGATAATGGGATTGATGGGATAATGGGATCCATGGGATAATGGGATTGATGGAATCTGTGGGATCCGTGGGAAAATGGGATTGATGGGATCTGTGGGATAATGGGATTGATGGGATCTGTGGGATATTGGGATTGATGGAATTTGTGGGATAATGGGATCCATGGGATAATGGGATTGATGGGATCTGTGGGATCCGTGGGAAAATGGGATTGATGGGATCTGTGGGATAATGGGATTGATGGGATCTGTGGGATAATGGGATTGATGGGATCTGTGGGATCTGTGAGATAATGGGATTGATGGGATCTGTGGGATTTGTGGGATAATGGGATTGATGGGATCTGTGGGATAATCGGATTGATGGGATCTGTGGGATTTGTGGGATAATGGGATTGATGGGATCTGTGGGATAATCGGATTGATGGGATCTGTGGGATCTGTGGGATAATGGGATTGATGGGATCTGTGGGATCTGCAGGATAATGGGATTGATGGGATCTGTGGGATAATGGGATTGATGGGATCTGTGGGATAATGGGATTGATGGGATTTGTGGGATCTGTGGGATAATGGGATTGATGGGATCTGTGGGATCTGTGGGAAAATGGGATTGATGGGACCTGTGGGATAATGGGATTGATGGGATCGGTGGGATAATGGGATTGATGGGATTTGTGGGACCTGTGGGATAATGGGATTGATGGGATTTGTGGGATAATGGGATTGATGGGATCTGTGGGATAATGGGATTGATGGGATTTGTGGGATAATGGGATTGATGGGATCTGTGGGATAATGGGATCTGTGGGATCTGTGGGATAATGGGATTGATGGGATCTGTGGGATAATGGGATTGATGGGGTCTGTGGGAAAATGGGATTGATGGGATCTGTGGGATAATGGGATTGATGGGATTTGTGGGATAATGGGATTGATGGGATCTGTGGGATAATGGGATTGATGGGATTTGTGGGATAATGGGATTGATGGGATCTGTGGGATAATGGGATCTGTGGGATCTGTGGGATAATGGGATTGATGGGATCTGTGGGATAATGGGATTGATGGGGTCTGTGGGAAAATGGGATTGATGGGATCTGTGGGATAATGGGATTGATGGGATTTGTGGGATAATGGGATTGATGGGATCTGTGGGATAATGGGATCCGTGGGAAAATGGGATTGATGGGATCTGTGGGATAATGGGATTGATGGGAAATTGGGATTGATGGGGTTTATGGGATCTGTGGGAAAATGGGATTGATGGGATCCATGTGGTTTATGGGGTTTATGGGATAACGGGATCTATGGGAAAATGGGATTGATGGGAAAATGGGATTGATGGGATAATGAGATTGATGGGGTTTATGGGATTGATGGGGTTTATGGGATAATGGGGTTGCTGGGATTGAAGGGATTAGTGGGATAATGAGATCCATGGGAAACTTTGATATATGGGTTTTATGGGAAAACGGGATTGATGGGATCTGTGGGAAAATGGGATTGATGGGATCCATGGGGTTTATGGGATAATGGGATTGATGGGATCCATGGGGTTTATGGGATAATGGGATTGATGGGATCCATGGGGTGTATGGGGAAATTGGATTGATGGGATTTGTGGGATTTATGGGTTGTATGGGATAATGGGATTGATGGGATTGATGAGAAAATGGATTGATGGGGTTTATGGGATCTGTGGGAAAATGGGAATTATGGGATTTGTGGGGTTTGTGGGATAATGGGATCGATGGGAAAATGGGATTGATGGGAAAATGGGATCCATGGGGTTTATGGGATAATGGGATTGATGGGGTTTATGGGAAAATGGGATTGATGGGATTGATGGGATAATGGGATTGATGGGATTGATGAGAAAATGGATTGATGGGGTTTATGGGATCTGTGGGAAAATGGGAATTATGGGATTCGTGGGGTTTATGGGATAATGGGATCGATGGGAAAATGGGATTGATGGGGTTGATGGGGTTCATGGGATTTGTGGGATAATGGGATCCATGGGAAAATGGGATCCATGGGAAAATGGGATTGATGGGGTTTATGGGATAATGGGATTTATGGGATTTATGGGGTGTATGGGAAAATGGGATTGATGGGATCCATGGGATTGATGGGGTTTATGGGATTGTGGGATAATGGGATCCATGGGGTTTATGGGATAATGGGATTTATGGCATTGATGGGAAAATGGATTGATGGGGTTTATGGGATCTGTGGGAAAATGGGAATTATGGGATCTGTGGGGTTTATAGGATATGTGGGAAAATGGGATTGATGGGATCCATGGGGTTTATGGGATCTGTGGGATAATGGGATCCATAGGAAAATGGATTCCCAATTCCATTCCCGTCCCACATTCCCAGAGCCCTCAGAATTCCCAAAATCCCGATTGTTTTTTTTCCCCCCCAGAGAACCCCGAGAATTCCCTGGACCAGGAGGAATGGGAGGAGAAGCTGCTCCAGGTGAGGATCCCGGGAATTCCAGGGAAGCTTTTCCCGGATTTCAGCCCTGGATTGGGAATCCTGGATTGGGAAAAGGGCGGGGAACTCAAATTCCAGGAAGATTTTCCCCATGGAACTGGGGAGGGTTCTTAAAATTCCATGGGAATTTGGGGTGGAAAACCAGAATTCCAAAATTTCCTGAGCATTCCGTGGGGAAATTTGGGATGGGAAACCGGAATTCCAAAGATTCCTTAGAATTCCAAAGGGGTTTTGGGATGGAAAAACCTGGAATTCCAAAGGGATTTTGGGATGGGAATCCAGAATTCCAAAGATTCCTTAGAATTCCAAAGGGGTTTTGGGATGGAAAAACCTGGAATTCCAAAGGGGTTTTGGGATGGGAATCCAGAATTCCAAAGGGATTTTGGGATGGGAAACCAGAATTCCAAAGATTTCTTAGAATTCCGAAGGGGTTTTCGGACGGGAATCCAGAATTCCAAAGGGTTCTCAGCATTCCATGGGAAATTGGGATGGAAAACCGGAATTCCAAAGGGATTTGGGGAAGGGAGACCAGAATTCCAAAGGGATTTTCCATGGGAATTTGGGATGGGAAGGGAGAATTCCAAAGGGATTTTGGGATGCAAAAACGAGAATTCCAGAGGGTTCTCAGCATTCCATGGGAATTTGGGGGTGGGAAACCGGAATTCCCAAGGGATTTTGGGGATGGGAAAGGAGAATTCCCAGGGGATTTTCCGTGGAATTTTGGGATTCTGGGCTGGAATTCCCGGGATTCCCATCCCCCATCCCCCGTCCCAGTTCCTGCAGGAATCCCTGGAATCCATCCCGGAGAAATCCTGGATTTGTGCCGTGGTGACCGAGAGCTCCCGGCAGCTCCGAGCCTGCGACCAGGAGGAAAAGGTGGGAAAAGTCTGGGAATGGGGAAAAATGGGAATGGGGAAAAATAATTTGGGAGTGCGGGAAAATAATCAGGGAATGGGGAAAATAATCTGGGAATGGGGAATAAAATCTGGGAATGGGGAAAATAATCTGGGATTGGGGGAAAAAAATTGGGATTGGAAGAATCTGGGATTGGGGAAAAAATCTGGGAATGGGGGAAATCTGGGAATGGGGAAAAACTGGGAATGGGGAAAAACTGGGAATGGGGGAAAAATAATCTGGGAATGGGGAAAAATGTGGGAATGGGGAAAATCTGGGAATGGGGAAAAAACTGGGAATGGGGGAAAAATAATCTGGGATTGGGGAAATCTGGGATTGGGGAAAAATGGGAATGGGGAAAATCTGGGAATGGGAAAATCTGGGAATGGGGAAAATCTGGGAATGGGGAAATCTGGGAATGGAGAAAAATAATCTGGGATTGGGGAAATCTGGGAATGGGGAAAATAATCTGGGAATGGGGAAAAAACTGGGAATGGGGAAAAAACTGGGAATGGGGGGAAAATCTGGGATTGGGAAATAAAATCTGGGAATGGGGAAAATATCCTGGGAATGGGGAAAAATAATCTGGGAATGGGGAAAAAATCTGGGAATGAGGAAATGTAGGAATGGGAAAAATAATCTGGGAATGGGGGAAAAATCTGGGAATGGGGAATAAAATCTGGGAATGGGGAAAAATGTGGGAATGGAAAAATAATCTGGGAACGGGGAAAAAATGTGGGAATGGGGGAAAATCTGGGAATTTTCCTGTAGGAATGTGCTTTTTTCGATTATGGAGTCATAAAACAAAATTTGGGGTTT
>NW_028167413.1:167500-193843 GCF_963513975.1 Fringilla coelebs | reverse complement strand
TTTGGAATTTTTGAGATTTTTTTCTTTTAATTTCTGAGAATTTTTGGGGGATGTTTTGGAGAATTTTTTGGGGATTTTTGTGGGGATTTTCTGGGAATTTTTGGGAGAATTTTGGGGAATTATTTCGAATTTTTTGGTTTTTTTGTTTGAATTTCTGTGGATTTGGGGGGGATTTTCTGGGAATTTTTGGGAATTATTTGGAATTTCTTGGGTTTTTTGTTTTAATTTCTGAGGATTTTGGAGGATTTTTGTGGGGATTTTTGGGGATTTTTGGGGGGATTTTCTGGGAATTTTTGAGAATTATTTGGAATTTTTGAGGGGAGTTTTTTTAATTTCTGAGAATTTTTTGGGATGTTTTGGGGAATTTTTGTGGGATTTTTGTGGGGATTTTCTGGGAATTTTGGGGGATTTTTTGGGAATTATTTTGAAATTTTGTTGATTTTTTTTTTTAATTTCTGAGGATTTTTTGGATTTTTTGAGAATTTTTGGAGGATTCTTTGGGTATTTCTGGGAGAATTTTTGGGGGGATTTTTCGGGAATTCTTTTGAATTTCTGGGGTTTTTTGTTTTAATTTCTGAGGATTTCCTGGATTTTTTTGGGATTTTTGTGGGGGATTTTCTGGGAATTTTTGGGAGAATTTGGGGGGGATTTTTTGGGGGATTTTCGGGGAATTTTGGGGGGATTTTTTGGGAATTATTTTGAATTTTTGGGGTTTTTTTGTTTTAATTTCTGAGGATTTTGGGGGGATTTTTGTGGGGATTTTCTGGGAATTTTTGGGAGAATTTTGGGGAATTATTTGGAATTTTTGAGGTTTTTTGTTTTAATTTTTGAGGATTTTTGGGAATTTTTGTGGGGATTTTCTGGGAATTTTTGTGAGAGTTTTTGGGGAATTATTTGGAATTTCTGGGTTTTTTGTTTTAATTTCTGAGGATTTTGGAGGATTTTTGTGGGAATTTTTTGGGAATTTTTGAGAATTATTTGGAATTTTTGAGAGTTTTTTCTTTTAATTTCTGAGAATTTTTGGGGATGTTATGGAGAATTTTTTTGGGGATTTTTGTGGGGATTTTCTGAGAATTTTTGGAAGAATTTTGGGGAATTATATCAAATTTTTTTGGTTTTTTGTTTGAATTTCTGTGGATTTGGGGGGGATTTTCTGGGAATTTTTGGGAATTATTTCGATTTTTTGGGGTTTTTTTGTTTTAATTTCTGAGGATTTGGGGGGATTTTTGTGGGGGATTTTCTGGGAATTTTGGGGGGATTTTTTGGGAATTATTTGAAATTTTGTTGATTTTTTTTTAAATTTCTAAGGATTTTTTGGGATTTTTTGAGAATTTTTGGAGGATTTTTTGGGATTTTCTGGGAATTTTGGGGGGATTTTGGGGGGATTTTTTGGGAATTATTTTGAATTTTTGGGTTTTTTTTGTTTTAATTTCTGAGGATTTTGGAGGGATTTTTGTGGGGATTTTCTGGGAATTATTTGGAATTTTTAAGGGTTTTTTTTTTAATTTCTGAGAATTTTTGGGGAATTTTTGTGGGGATTTTCTGGGAATTTTTCTGAGAATTTTTGGGGGATTTGTGGGAGAATTTTGGGGGGATTTTTGGGGAATTATTTCGAATTTTTGGGGTTTTTTTGTTTTAATTTCTGAGGATTTTGGGGGGATTTTTGTGGGGATTTTCTGGGAATTTTCTGAGGATTTTGGGGAATTATTTGGAATTTTTGAGGATTTTTGTTTTAATTTTTGAGGATTTTTTGGAATTTTTGTGGGGATTTTCTGGGAATTTTTGTGAGAGTTTTTGTGAGAGTTTTTGGGGAATTATTTGGAATTTCTTGGGTTTTTTGTTTTAATTTCTGTGGATTTTGGAGATTTTTTGGGGGATTTGGGGGGGATTTTATGGGAATTTTGGGGGGATTTTTTGGGAATTCTTTTGAATTTCTGGGGGTTTTTGTTTTAATTTCTGAGGATTTTTGGGATGTTTTGGGGAATTTTGGGGGGATTTTTGTGGGGATTTTCTGGGAATTTTTGGGAGAATTTTTGGGGGATTTTGGGGATTTTCTGGGAATTTTCTGAGAAATTTGGGGGAATTTTGGGGGATTTTTTGGGAATTATTTGGAATTTTTGAGGGTTTTTTGTTTTAATTTCTGAGGATTTTGGGGGGGATTTTTGTGGGGATTTTCTGGGAATTTTGGGGGGATTTTTGTGGGGATTTTTTGGGAATTTTTGGGAATTATTTCAAATTTTGAGGGTTTTTTCTTTTAATTTCTGAGAATTTTTGGGGATGTTTTGGAGAATTTTTGGGGGGATTTTTGTGGGGATTTTCTGGGAATTATTTGGAATTTTTGAGGATTTTTTTTTAATTTCTGAGAATTTTTGGGGAATTTTTGTGGGGATTTTCTGGGAATTCTCTGGGGATTTTTGGGGTATGTTTTGGAAATTATTTTGAATTTTTTGGTTTTTTTGTTTGAATTTCTCAGGATTTTTGGGGGATTTTTGTGGGGATTTTTTAGGAATTTTTGGGAATTATTTCGAATTTTTGAGGTTTTTTTTTTTTAATTTCTGAGAATTTTTGGAGAATTTTCTGGGAATTTTCTGAGAATTTTGGGAGGATTTTGGGGAATTTTGGGGAATTTTTGGAGAAATTTTGGAGAATTTGGGGGGATTTTATGGGGACACATTTTTTTGGAATTTTTTGGGGAATTTTTGGGGTCACAGGTGGGAATTTGGGGAGAATTTTTAGGGGGATTTGATGGAATTTTTTGGGATTTGGGAGGAATTTTAGGGAGAATTTTTTGGGGATTTTTGGGAATGATTCCAAAATTTTTTCCTATTTTTTTAATTTCTGAGAATTTTTTGGGGATGTTTTGGAGAATTTTTGGGGGGGATTTTTTTTAGAATTTTGGGGAATTTTTGGAGAAATTTTGGAGAATTTGGGGGGATTTTATCCAAATTTTGGGGGGATTTTAGGTCGATTTTTTCCCTTTTTCTTTGGGATTTTTTGGGGATTTTTTTGAGTATTTTTGGTCGATTTTTTCTCTTTTCCTTTGGGATTTTTGGGGGATTTTTGGTCGATTTTTTCCCTTTTCCTTTGGGATTTTTTGGGGATTCTTGGTCGATTGTTTCCCTTTTTCTCTGTGATTTTTTTAGGATTTTTGGGGAATTTTTGGTCGATTTTTTCCCTTTTCCTTTGGGATTTTTGGGGAGATTTTTTACCAGATTTTTTGGGGGATTTTTGTTGAACTTTTCCCTTTTCCTTTGGGATTTTTGGGGATTTTTGGTCGATTTTTTTCCCTTTTTCTTTGGGATTTTTGGGGATTTTTGGTCGATATTTTCCCTTTTTCTTCACAATTTTTTGGGGATTTTTGGTCGATTTTTTCCCTTTTCCTTTGGGATTTTTTGGGGATTTTTGGTCGATTTTTTCCCTTTTCCTTTGGGATTTTTGGGGGATTTTTGGTCGATTTTTTTCCCTTTTTCTCTGCGATTTTTTTTGGATTTTTGGGGGGGATTTTTAGTCGATTTTTGGGGGATTTTTGGTCGATTTTTCCCCATTTTCTCTGTGATTTTTGGGGGGATTTTTGGTCGGGTTTTTTTTTATTTTGGGGGGATTTTTGGTCAATTTTTTTCCCTTTTTCTCTGCGATTTTTTGGGGATTTTTGGGGGGGATTTTTGGTCGATTTTTGGGGGATTTTTTTGAGGATTTTTGGTCGATTTTGGGATTTTTGGGGAATTTTTTTCAGGATTTTTGGTCGATTTTTTGGGGATTTTTTGGGGAATTTTGGGGGGATTTTTGGTCGATTTTTTTTTGATTTTTTTGAGGATTTTTGGTCGATTTTTTCTCATTTTCTCTGCGATTTTTGTGGGGATTTTTTGAGGAATTTCCCATTTTTTCCCCCATTTTCAGGTCCTGGCCAGGAGGATCCCCCCGGAGCAGCTCCTGGGGCTGCTCCTGGCTCTGCTGGAGGCCTGGGAGGATCCGGAGCGGAATTGCGCCCGCGCCGCCGCCGCCATCGGCAACGCCCTCATCCGGGAGAGGGGAGGGATCCTGCAGGAAAAGGTCCCCATCCCCAACATTCCCAACATTCCCAACATTCCCAGAATTCAGTCCCAAAAATTCCCAAAAATTCGGTCCCAAATTTCCCAAAATTCGGTCCTCAAAATTCCCAAAATTCCTGAAATTCAGTCCCAAAATTCCCAAAATTAATTCCCCACAATTCCCAAAATTCAGGCCCAAAAATTCCCAAAATTCCTGGAATTCAGTCCCAAAATTCCCCAAATTCCTCATCTGGGAGAGGACAGGGATCCTGCAGGAAAAGGTGGGAATTCCCAAAATTCTCAACACTCCCAAAATTTTGTCCCAAAATTCCTGAAATTTGGTCCCAAAATTCAGCCCAAATCTTCCCAAAATTCCCCAAATAAATCCCCAAATCAGCCTCAAAATTAATTCCCAAAATTCATTCCCAAAATTCCCAAAGTTTCTGCTCCAGGGGAGGGGAGGGATCCTGCAGGAAAAGGTCCCCATTCCCAACATTCCCAACTTTCCCAACGGGCCCAGAATTCCCAGAATTCATTCCCAAAAATTCCCAAAAATTTGGTCCCGAATTTCCCAGATTTCGGTTCCAAATTTCCCAAATTTCCCAAAATTCCGCCCCAAAATTCATTCCAAAAAATTCCCAAAGTTCAGTCCTGAAATTCCCCAAATTCCTCATCCGGGAGAGGGGAGGGATCCTGCAGGAAAAGGTCCCCATCCCCAACATTCCCAACATTCCAAACATTCCCAGAATTCAGTCCCAAAAATTCCCAAAAATTCAGTCCCAAATTTCCCAAAATTCAGTCCTCAAAATTCCCCAAATTCCTGAAATTCAGTCCCAAAATTCCCCAAATTAATTCCCCACAATTCCCAAAATTCGGGCCCAAAAATTCCCAAAATTCCTGGAATTCAGTTCCAAAATTCCCCAGATTAATTTCCCACAATTCCCAAAATTCATTCCCAAAATTTATTCCCAAAATTCACCCCCAAAATTCCTGAAATTCAGCCCCAAAAATTCACAAAATTCAGTCCGAAAATTCCTGAAATTCAGCCCCAAAATTCCCAAAATCAATTCTCAAAATTCCCAAAATAAGTCCTAAAAGAAGTCCCAAAATTAATTTCTCCAAATTCCTGAAATTCAGTCCCAAAATTCCCAAAATTGATTTTTCCGTTTGGAAAAACCTTTCAAAACCCCAATGATCCCAAGGATCCCAACTGGGATAATCCCAAGGATCCCATCAGGGATGATCCCAAGGATCCCATCCCAATGCCACCCAGGATGATCCCAAGGATCCCAACTGGGATGATCCCAAGGATCCCATCTGGAATGATCCCAAGGATCCCATCCCAATCCCACCCAGGATGATCCCAAGGATCCCATCCCGGATGATCCCAAGTGTCCCATCCCAATCCCACCCAGGATGATCCCAAGGATCCCATCAAGGATGATCCCAAGGATCCCATCCCTGATGATCCCAAGGATCCCATCCCTGATGACCCCAAGGATCCCATCGGGGATGATCCCACAGATCCCATCCCCGATGATCCGAAGTGTCCCACCATTTCCAAACCCCCTGGGCTGATCCCACAGATCCCATCCCAATCCCATCCAGGATGATCCCATGGATCCCATTGGGGATGATGCCACAGATCCCATCCCAATCCCATCGGGGATGATCCCACAGATCCCATCCCCGATGATCCCAAGTGTCCCACCATCCCCAAACCCCCCTGGGCTGATCCCATGGATCCCATCAGGGATGATCCCACAGATCCCATCAAGGATGATCCCACAGATCCCATCTGGGATGATCCCACAGATCCCATCAGGGATGATCCCATGGATCCCATCCCTGATGATCCCAAGTGTCCCACCATTCCAAATCCCCCCTGGGCTGATCCCACAGATCCCCTCAGGGATGATCCCATGGATCCCATCTCGTGTGATCCCACAGATCCCATCCCAATCCCATCTAGGATAATCCCACAGATCCCATCCCAAGGATCCCATCGGGGATGATACCAAGGATCCCATCCCTGATGATCCCAAGGATCTCATCAGGGCTGATCCCACAGATCCCATCCCCGATGATCCGAAGTGTCCCACCATTCCCAAACGCCCTGGGATGATCCCAAGGATCCCATCAGGGATGATCCCAAGTTTCCCACCATTTCCAAACCCCCTGGGCGGATCCCACAGATCCCATCCCCAGCCCCCTCAGGGATGATCCCATGGATCCCATTGGGGATGATGCCACAGATCCCATCCCAATCCCATCCAGGATCATTCCACAGATCCCATCCCCGATGATCCTAAGTGTCCCACCATTCCCAAACCCCCTGGGCCGATCCCACAGATCCCATCAGGGATGATCCCAAGGATTCCATCCCAGTCCCATCTAGGATGATCCCACAGATCCCATCCCAAGGATCCCATCAGGGATGATCCCAAGGATCCCATCAGGGATGATCCCAAGGATCCCATCTAGGATGATCCCACAGATCCCATCCCAAGGATCCCATCAGGGATGATCCCAAGGATTCCATCCCAGTCCCATCTAGGATGATCCCACAGATCCCATCCCAAGGATCCCATCGGGGATGATCCCAAGGATCCCACCCAGGATGATCCCAAGGATCCCATCAGGGCTGATCCCACAGATCCCATCAGGGATGATCCCAAGTGTCCCACCATTCCCAAACCCCCCTGGGATGATCCCAAGGATCCCATCCCCAACCCCCCCAGGGATGTTCCCATGGATCCCATCGGGGATGATCCCACAGATCCCATCCCGATGATCCCAAGTGTCCCACCATTCCCAAACCCCCTGGGCTGATCCCATAGATCCCATCGGGGATGATCCCACAGATCCCATCCCATAGATCCCATCAGGGATGATCCCAAGGATCCCACCCAGGATGATCCCAAGGATCCCAACTGGGATGGTCCCAAGGATCCCACCCAGGATGATCCCAAGGATCCCAACTGGGATGGTCCCAAGGATCCCATCCCAAACCCATTTGGTATAATTCCAGGGATCTCATCCCCAATCCCACCCAGGATGATCCCAAGGATCCCCTCAGGGATGATCCCAAGGATCCCATCCCAATCCCACCCAGGATGATCCCAACCGGGATGATCTCAAGGATCCCATCCCAAACCCATTCGGGATAATCCCATGGATCTCATCCCCAATCCATCCCCGATGATCCCAAGGATCCCATCGGGGATGATCCCATCAGGGATGATCCCAAGGACCCATCCCAGTCCCACCCAGGATGATCCCAAGGATCCCACACAGGATGATCCCAAGGATCCCATCCCAGTCCCACCCAGGATGATCCCAAGGATCCCACCCAGGATGATCCCAAGGATCCCATCCCAATCCCATCGGGGATGATCGCAAGGATCCCAACTGGGATGATCCCAAGGATCCCATCCCAGTCCCACCCAGGAGGATCCCAAGGATCCCAACTGGGATGGTCCCAAGGATCCCATCCCAAACCCATCCAGGATAATCCCATGGATCTCATCCCCAATCCCACCCAGGATGATCCCAAGGATCCCACTGGGGATGATCCCAACTGGGATGATCCCAAGGATCCCATCCCAATCCCACCCAGGATGATCCCATGCATCCCATCCGGGATGGTCCCAAGGACCCCACCCAGGATGGTCCCACAGATCCCATCCCAGTCCCACCCAGGATGATCCCAAGGATCCCAACTGGGATGGTCCCAAGGATCCCATCCCAAACCCATCCAGGATTATCCCATGGATCTCATCCCCAATCCCATCCCCGATGATCCCAAGGATCCCACGGGGGATGATCCCAAGGATCCCATCGGGGATGATTCCAAGGATCCCATCCCCGATGATTCCAAGGATCCCATCCCCGATGATCCCAGGGATCCCACCCCAAACCCATCAGGGATGTTCCCAAGGATCCCATCAAGGATAATCCCAAGGATCCCATCCCAAACCCACCCAGGATGATCCCAAGGATCCCACCCCAATCCCATCAGAGATGTTCCCAAGAATCCCATCAAGGATGATCCCAAGGATCCCATCCCCAATGATCCCAAGGATCCCAACTGGGATGATCCCAAGGATCCCATCCAGGATGATCCCAAGGATCCCACCCCAATCCCATCAGGGATGATCCCAAGGATCCCATCCAGGATGATCCCACGGATCCCATCAGGGATGATCCCAAGTGTCCCACCATTCCCCCTGGGCTGATCCCATGGATCCCATTGGGGATGATCCCAAGGATCCCATCAGGGATGATCCCAAGGATCTCATCAGGGATGATCCCAAGACTCCCATCTGGGGTGATCCCACAGATCTCATCCCAAGGATCCCATTGGGGATGAACCCACAGATCCCATTGGGGATGATCCCAAGTGTCCCACCATTCCCCCTGGGCTGGTCCCATGGATCCCATCAGGGATGATCCCAAGGATCTCATCAGGGATGATCCCAAGGATCCCATCCCTGATGATCCCATAGATCCCATTGGGGATGATCCCACAGATCCCATCCCTGATGATCCCAAGTTTCCCACCATTCCCAAACCGCCTGGGCTGATCCCACTGATCCCATCCCAATCTCATTGGGGATGATCCCAAGGATCCCATCTGGGATGATCCCACAGATCCCATCCCAAGGATCCCATTCAGGATGATGCCAAGGATCCCATCGGGGATGATTCCAAGTTTCCCACCATTCCCAAACCCCCTGGGCCGACCCCACAGATCCCATCCCAAGGATCCCATCGGGGATGATCCCATGGATCCCATCCCCGATGATCCCAAGTTTCCCACCATTCCCAAATCCCCTGGGCTGATCCCACAGATCCCATCCCCAACCCCCCCAGGGATGATCCCATGGATCCCATCTGGGATGATCCCAAGGATCTCATCCCTGATGATCCCAAGTGTCCCACCATTCCCAAACCCCCTGGGCTGATCCCAAGGATCCCATCAGGGATGATCCCAAGGATCCCATCTGGGGTGATCCCACAGATCCCATCCCAAGGATCCCATCCCCGATGATCCCAAGGATCCCATCCCCGATGATCCCAAGGATCCCATCCCCGATGATCCCAAGTGTCCCACCATTCCCAAACCCCCTGGGCTGATCCCATAGATCCCATCAGGGATGATCCCACAGATCCCATCAAGGATGATCCCCCAGATCCCATCGGGGATGATCCCACAGATCCCATCCCCAATGATCCCAAGTGTCCCACCATTCCCAAACCCCCTGGGCTGATTCCATGGATCCCATCAGGGACGATCCCACAGATCCCATCGGGGATGATCCCACAGATCCCATCGGGGATGATCCTACAGATCCCATCGGGGATGATCCCACAGATCCCATCCCCGATGATCCCAAGGATCCCATCCCTGATGATCCCGAGGATCCCATCCCCAATGACCCCAAGGATCCCATCCCCGATGATCCCAAGGATCCCATCCCCAATGACCCCAAGGATCCCATCCCTGATGATCCCAAGTTTCCCACCATCCCCACCCCCCCTGTGCCCATCCCCCCCGTCGTTCCCCCCTTTCCCATCCCCTCAGTGCCGTTTTCCCCGCAGGTTCCGGAGCTGCTGGTGGCGCTGCATGCGCGGCTGCAATCGCTGCAATCCCTGCAGTCCCTGCAGTCCCTGCATCCCCTGCAGCAGCAGCCGCAGCAGCGGGAGGAGGAGGAGGAGGCGTTGCTGGCGCTGGCGCGGGCGGCGCAGAGCGCGGTGCTGCTGCTGGCCCTGCAGCACCCCCAGGGCGTGGTGGGAGCCCTGCTGGGCAGCGCCCTGCCCTTCGACCGGTACGGCCGGGGCTAAGGCCGGGACTAAAGGGGGGATTAAAGGTGGGAGCCCTGCTGGGCAGCGCCCTGCCCTTCGACCGGTACGGCCGGGGCTAAGGCTGGGACTAAAGGGGGGACTAAAGGGGGGATTAAAGGTGGGCGCCCTGCTGGGCAGCGCCCTGCCCTTCGACCGGTACGGCCGGGCCGGGACTAAGGCTGGGACTAAGGCTGGGACTAGAGACGGGACTAGAGACGGGAGTAGAGACGGGAGTAGAGACGGGACTAGAGACGGGACTAGAGACGGGACTAGAGACGGGACTAGAGACGGGACTAGAGACGGGACTAGAGACGGGACTAGAGACGGGACTAGAGACGGGACTAGAGACGGGAGTAGAGACGGGAGTAGAGCGGGACTAGAGACGGGACTAGAGACGGGACTAGAGACGGGACTAGAGACGGGACTAGAGACGGGACTAGAGACGGGACTAGAGACGGGAGCAGAGCGGGACTAGAGACGGGACTAGAGACGGGACTAGAGACGGGACTAGAGACGGGACTAGAGCGGGACTAGAGACGGGACTAGAGACGGGACTAGAGCGGGACTAGAGACGGGATTAGAGACGGGACTAGAGACGGGACTAGAGACGGGAGCAGAGCGGGACTAGAGACGGGACTAGAGACGGGACTAGAGACGGGACTAGAGACGGGACTAGAGCGGGACTAGAGACGGGATTAGAGACGGGACTAGAGACGGGACTAGAGACGGGAGTAAAGGCGGGAGTAAAGACGGGAGTAAAGGCGGGACTAAAGGCGGGACTAAAGACGGGACTAAAGCCGGGACTAAAGGCGGGACTAAAGGGCAAATACAGGCCTGATCCCAAATACAGCCCTAAATCCAGCCCTGATCCCAATCCAGCCCCAAATCCAGCCCCAACCCCGAATCCAGACCTGATCCCAAATCCAGCCCCAACCCCAAATCCAGATCTGATCCCGAATCCATCCCCAATCCCAAATCCAGCCCTGATTCCAAATCCAGCCCCAATCCCAAATTCAGCCCCAAATCCAGCCCCGATCCCAAATCCAGCCCTGATCACAAATCCATCCCCAATCCCAAATCCAGCCCTGATCCTGAATACAGCCCTGATCCCAAATCCAGCCCTGATCCCAAATCCAGCCCTGATCCCAAATCCAGCCCTGATCCCGAATACAGCCCTGATCCCGAACACAGCCCCAAATCCAGCCCTGATCCCAATCCAGCCCCAAATCCAGCCCCAAATCCAGCCCCAAATCCAGCCCTGATCCCAATCCAGCCCCAAATCCAGCGCCAAATCCAGCCCTGATCCCAAATCCAGCCCCAAATACAGCCCCGACCCCAAATCCAGCCCTAATCCCGAATCCAGTTCCAAACACAGCCCCAACCCCAAATTCAGCCCTGATCCCGAATCCAGCCCCAAATCCAGCCCCAACCCCGAATACAGCCCTGATCCCAAATCCAGCCCCGAATCCATTCCCAAATCCCAAATACAGTCCTGGTCCCGAATCCAGCCCCAATCCCAAATCCAGCCCCAATCCCAAATCAAGACCCAAATCCATTCCCAAATCTCAAATCCAATATCCAGCCCCAAATCTAATATCCAATCCCAAATCCAGCCCCAATCCCAAATCCAACCCCAATCCCAAATCCAGCCCCAATCCCAAATCCAGCCCCAATCCCAAATCCAGCCCCAATCCCAAATCCAGTCCCAGCCCCAATCCCAAATCCAGCCCCAATCCCAAATCCAGCCCCAATCCCAAATCCAGCCCCAATCCCAAATCCAGCCCCAATCCCAAATCCAGTCCCAGCCCCAATCCCAAATTCCATTTTTTATCCTCTTTTCATCCCATTTTTTTCCCAGATATTTCTGTAAATTCCCATTTTTATCCCATTTTCCCCCCAGAAATCCCCATTTTACCCCAGAAATTCCCATTTTTACCCCACAAATCCCCATTTTCCCCCACAAATCCCCATTTCCCCGGATAAATTCCCATTTTCACCCATTTTACCCCATTTTTACCCATTTTCCCCCACAAATCCCCACTTTTATCCCATCTTTCCCCCAGAAATTCCCATTTTTACCCATTTTTCCCCCACAAATCCCCATTTTCCCCCACAAATCCCCATTTTCCCCCACAAATCCCAATTTCCCCCCATAAATCCCCATTTTACCCTATAAATTCCCATTTTACCCCAGAAATTCCCATTTTTACCCATTTTTACCCCATTTTTACCCATTTTTTCCCCATAAATCCCCATTTTACCCCAGAAATTCCCATTTTTGCCCATTTCCCCCCAGAATTTCCCATTTTTACCCCATAAATCCCCATTTTTCTCCCAGAAGTTCCCCATTTTTACCCATTTAACCCCAGAAATTCCCATTTTTATCCCATTTTTCCCCTACAAATCCCCATTTCCCCCCGTTTATTCCCCATTTTTCCCCCATAAATTCCCATTTTTACCCCACAAATCCCCATTTTTATCCCATTTTTACCCCACAAATTCCCATTTTTACCCCATAAATTCCCCATTTTCACCCATTTTCCCCCATAAATTCCCTTTTTCCCCATTTTCCCCCCACAAATCCCCATTTCCCCCCGTTTATTCCCCATTTTTCCCCCATAAATTCCCATTTTCCCCCAGAAATCCCCATTTCCACCCGAATTTCCCATTTTTACCCCATAAATTCCCCATAAATCCCCATTTTCCCCCACAAATCCCCATTTTTATCCCATTTTTCCCCCACAAATCCCCATTCCCCCCATAAATCCCCATTTTTACCCCATAGATTCCCTATTTTTTACTCATTTTTACCCCATAAATCCCCATTCTACCCCAGAAATTACCAATTTTTCCCCCAGAAGTTCCCATTTTTACCTATTTTCCCCCACAAATCCCCATTTTCCCAAAAAAAATCCCCATTTTCCCCCATAAATTCCCATTTTCCCCCATAAATCCCCATTTTTACCCCAGAAATCCCCATTTTCCCCCATAAATCCCCATTTTACCCCACAAATCCCCATTTTACCCCACAAATCCCCATTTCCCCCAAAAAATCCCCATTTTCCCCCATAAATTCCCCATTTTTACCCCATAAATCCCCATTTTCCCCCATAAATCCCCATTTTCCCCCATAATTCCCCATTTTTACCCGATAAATCCCCATTTTTACCCCATAAATCCCCATTTTCCCCCACAAATCCCCATTTTTACCCGATAAATCCCCATTTTTACCCCATAAATCCCCATTTTCCCCCATAAATCCCCCTTTTTCACCATAAATCCCCATTTTCCCCCACAAATCCCCATTTTTACCCGATAAATCCCCATTTTTACCCCATAAATCCCCATTTTCCCCCATAAATCCCCCTTTTCCTCCACAAATCCCCATTTTCCCCCACAAATCCCCATTTTCCCCCATAAATTCCCTTTTTTCCCCCATAAATTCCCATTTTTACCCCATAATTCCCCATTTTTCCCTCATAATTCCCCATTTTACCCCAGAAATTCCCATTTTCCCCCTGAAATCCCCATTTTCCCCCACAAATCCCCATTTTCCTCCCATAAATTCCCATTTTTACCCCATAAATCCCCATTTTCCCCCCAGAATTTCTCATTTTTACCCCATAAATTCCCATTTTACCCCAGAAATACCCATTTTTACCCATTTTACCCCATAAATTCCCATTTTTATCCCACAAATCCCCATTTCCCCCCACAAATCCCCATTTTCCCCATAAAATCCCATTTTTATCCCATTTTTACCCCATAAATTCCCCATTTTACCCATTTTACCCCATAAATTCCCATTTTTATCCCGTTTTTCCCCCAGAAGTTCCCCATTTTTACCCATTTTCCCCCAGAAATCCCCATTTCCCCCCACAAATCCCCATTTTACCCCAGAAATTCCCCATTTTCCCCCGAGAAATTCCCATTTTTACCCATTTTTACCCCATAAATTCCCCATTTTACCCCATACATTCCCATTTTTACCCCAAAAATTCTGATTTTCCCCCACAAATCCCCATTTTCCCCCAGAATTTCCCATTTTTACCCATTTTTACCCCACAAATTCCCATTTTTACCCCAGAAACCCCCATTTTACCCCAGAAATTAGCCATTTTTGCCCTAGAAATTCCCATTTTATCCCATTTTTCCCCCAGAAATTCCCATTTCCCCCCAGAATTTCCAATTTTCCCCCCACAAATTCCCATTTTCACCCCACAAATCCCCATTTTCCCCCACAAATCCCCATTTTTACCCCATAAATCCCCATTTTCCCCCATAAATCCCCATTTTCCCCCAGAAATTCCCATTTTCCCCCGTAAATCCCCATTTCCCCCCATAAATCCCCATATTCCCCCACAAATCCCCATTTTTACCCATAAATCCCCATTTTACCCCATAAATCCCCATTTTCCCCCATAAATCCCCCTTTTCCTCCACAAATCCCCCTTTTCCTCCATAAATCCCCATTTTACCCCATAAATTCCCATTTTTACCCCATAAATCCCCATTTTCCCCCATAAATTCCCATTTTCCCCCATAAATCCCCTTTTTACCCCATAAATTCCCCATTTTTCCCCACAAATCCCCATTTTCCCCCACAAATCCCCTTTTTACCCCATAAATTCCCCATTTTACCCCAGAAATTCCCATTTTCCCCCATAAATTCCCATTTTCCCCCAGAATTTCCCATTTTTACCCATTTTTACCCCACAAATTCCCATTTTTACCCCAGAAACCCCCATTTTACCCCAGAAATTAGCCATTTTTGCCCTAGAAATTCCCATTTTTATCCATTTTTCCCCCAGAAATTCCCATTTCCCCCCCGAATTTCCCATTTTTATCCCATTTTTACCCCCCAAATCCCCATTTTTACCCCATAAATTCCCCATTTCCCCCCATTTTTCCCCCACAAATTCCCATTTCCCCCCACAAATCCCCATTTTTCCCCCACAAATCCCCATTTTATCCCACAAATCCCCATTTTCCCCCATAAATCCCCATTTTCCCCCCGAATTTTCCATTTTTACCCCATAAATTCCCCATAAATCCCCATTTTCCCCCACAAATCCCCATTTTTATCCCATTTTTCCCCCTCAAATCCCCATTCCCCCCATAAATCCCCATTTTTACCCCATAGATTCCCTATTTTTTACCCATTTTTACCCCATAAATCCCCATTCTACCCCAGAAATTACCAATTTTTGCCCCAGAAATTCCCATTTTTACCCATTTTTTCCCCACAAATCCCCATTTTCCCCCCACAAATCCCCATTCTTATCCCATTTTCCCCCCACAAATCCCCATTTTCTCCCACAAATCCCCATTTTTACCCCAGAAATTCCCATTTTTTCCTATTTTTACCCCATTTTTACCCATTTTCCCCCCCCAAATCCCCATTTCCCCCCCCCAAATCCCCATTTCCCCCCGTTTATTCCCCATTTTCCCCCCACAAATCCCCATTTTACCCCCAGAATTTTCCATTTTTCCTCCACAAATCCCCATTTCCCCCCATAAATTCCCTTTTTTATCCCATTTTCCCCCATAAATTCCCTTTTTTATCCCATTTCCCCCCGTTTATTCCCCATTTTCCCCCATTTTTACCCCATTTCTCCCCCCAGCCCCACCCGTTCCATGTGGCGGGCTCTGGGCGCGGAGCCCTGGCTGAGCTCTCGGGTGCTGGAGCAGCTGCTGGAGCGGCTGGGCCCCCATAAATCCCCATTTTTGCCCATTTTCCCCCATAAATCCCCATTTTCCCCCACAAATCCCCATTTTCCCCCATAAATCCCCATTTTCCCCCACAAATCCCCATTTTCCCCCATAAATCCCCATTTTCCCCCATTTTCCCCCGATAAATTCCCATTTTTTCCCCCCAGCCCCACGCGTTCCATGTGGCGGGCTCTGGGCGCGGAGCCCTGGCTGAGCTCTCGGGTGCTGGAGCAGCTCCTGGAGCGGCTGGGCCCCCATAAATCCCCATTTTCCCCCATAAATCCCCATTTTCCCCCATAAATCCCCATTTTCCCCCATTTTTCCCCCGTTTTTCCCCCCCAGCCCCACCCGTTCCATGTGGCGGGCTCTGGGCGCGGAGCCCTGGCTGAGCTCTCGGGTGCTGGAGCAGCTGCTGGAGCGGCTGGGCCCCCATAAATTCCCATTTTTATCCCATTTTTACCCCATTTTCCCCCGTTTTTACCCTATTTATCCCCCCCAGCCCCACGTGTTCCATGTGGCGGGCTCTGGGCGCGGAGCCCTGGCTGAGCTCTCGGGTGCTGGAGCAGCTGCTGGAGCGGCTGGGCCGGGAGGTTCCCTTCAAGGAGAGCAACAAATCCCTCCTGCCCGGGGGCAGCGCCCAGCGCGTGGCCACCGCCCTGCCCCTGGCCGTGAGTATCCGGGACATGCCCAGAGAATTCCCAGGGAATTCCCAAAAAACAAACCGAGACATTCCCAGGGAATTCCCAAAGAATCTCCAAAAAATAAACCGAGACATTCCCAAAGAATTCCCAAAGAATCTCCAAAAAATAAACCGAGACATTCCCAGGGAATTCCCAAAAAAATAAACCAAAACATTCCCAGGGAATTTCCAAAAAATCCCCAAAAAATAAACCGAGAAATTCCCAGGGAATTCCCAAAGAATAAACTGAGAAATTCCCAGGGAATTCCCAAAGAATCCCCAAAAAATAAACCTAGACATTCCCAAAAAATAAACCTAGAAATTCCCAGGGAATTCCCAAAAAATCCCCAAAAAATAAACCCAGAAAGTCCCAGGGAATTCCCAAAAAATCCCCAAAAAATAAACCGAGAAATTCCCAAAGAATTCCCAAAAAATAAACCGAGACATTCCCAGGGAATTCCCAAAAAATGAACCTAAACATTCCCAGGGAATTCCCAAAAAATAAACCTCAACATTCCCAAGGAATTCCCAAAAAATAAACCTCAACATTCCCAGGGAAGTCCCAAAAAAATCCCCTCCAAAATACCAAAAAAATTGGCAAAAAATTCCCCAAAATTTTCCCCCAAAATTCCCAAGGAATACCTCAAAAAAAAAGCCCCAAAAATTCCCAGGGAATTCCCAAAAAATGAACCTCAACATTCCCAGGGAATTCCCAAAGAATCCCCAAAAAATAAACCGAGAAATTCCCAGGGAATTCCAAAAAAATAAACCTCAACATTCCCAAGGAATTCCCCCAAAAGTTCCCCAAAAATTCCCAAGGAATTCCCCCAAAATTTCCTAAGGAATCCCTAACAAATTCTCAAAAAATTCCCAGGGAATTCCTAAAAAAATTTCCCAAGGAATTGCCTAAAAAAATTCCAACAAAATTTCTCCAGAAAACCCCAGATCATGGGAGAAAACCCCAAATCCATGGGAATTCCATCCCCCAAAAAAACCAAATCCACCAGAATTCCAAGAGAAAAACCCCAAATCCATGGGAATTCTATCCCCAAAAAAACCAAATCCACCAGAATTCCAAGAGAAAAACCCCAAATCCATGGGAGAGAACCCCAAATCCACGGGGAAAAAATCCAAATCCATGGGAATTCTAACAGGAAAAACCCCAAATCCATGGGAGAAACCCCCAAATCCATGGGAATTCCATCAGGAAAAACCCCAAATCCATGGGAATTCCAGCAGGAAAATCCCCAAATCCCTGGGAGAAAACCCCAAATCCATAGGAGAAAACCCCAAATCCATGGGAATTCCAACAGGAAAACCCCAAATCCACGGGAATTCCAGCAGGAAAAATCCCAAATCCCTGGGAATTCCAGCTGGGACACCCCCAAATCCATGGGAATTCCAGCAGGAAAAACCCCATATCCCTGGGAGAAAACCCCAAATCCATGGGAATTCCAACAGGAAAAACCCCAAATCCGTTGGAGAAAACCCCTTTTCTGTGGGAGAAAAAACCCAAATCCATGGGAGAAACCCCCAAATCCACGGGAATTCCAACGGGAAAATCCCCAAATCCATAGGAGGAAACCCAAAATCCATGGGGAAAAAACCCAAATCCACGGGAATTCTAACAGGAAAAACCCCAAATCCATGGGAGAAACCCCGAAATCCATGGGAATTCCAGCAGGAAAAAACCCAAATCCATGGGAGAAAACCCCAAATCCACGGGAAAAAAATCCAAATCCATGGGAATTCCATCAGGAAAAACCCCAAATCCATGGGAATTTCAACAGGAAAAGTCCCAAATCCGTTGGAGAAAACCCCAATTCTGTGGGAGAAGAAGCCCAAATCCATGGGAGAAACCCCCAAATCCACGGGAATTCCAATGGGAAAACCCTAAATCCCTGGGAGAAAACCCCAAATCCATGGGGAGAAAACCCAAATCCATGGGGAGAAAACCCAAATCCATGGGAATTCTAGCAGGAAAAACCCCAAATCCATAGGAGGAAACCCAAAATCCATGGGAAAAAACCAAAAATGCACCGGAATTCCATGAGGAAAATCCCCAAATCCGCGGGAATTCCGTCACGCAAACCCGACTCGGCGGTGTCTCCAGCAGGGGTTAACCTCGGGCCGGGGGAAGGGGCAGCATTCCCTCTTTTCCCGGCGTTTTTCCGGCGGTTCCCCGGAGATTCCCGCTTTTCCCTGGCAGGCCACGCTGGCCCTGGATGAGCTCATGTCTGTGCCGGAGGCGGCGGCCGCGGTCCTGGAGCGCTTCCCGGAGCTCTTCCCGGCGCTGCTGCTGCGCCTCGGCTGCACCCTGGGCGTGCGGCTGCCCCGGGCCCTGCAGGGCCGCGACAGGGAGCTGCAGCCCTGCAGGTGGGGAAAAAGTGGGAAAAAAATGGGAATTTTGTGGGGGAAAATGGGAATTTTGTGAGGGAAAAGTGGGGATTCCCTGGGGGCGCGGCTGCCCCGGGCCATGCAGGGCCGCGACAGGGACCTGCAGCCCTGCAGGTGGGGAATGGGGGAAAGTGGGAATTTTGTGAGGGAAAAGTGGAGATTTTGTGAGGGAAAAAAGGGAATTCCCAGGGGGTGCGGCTGCCCCGGGCCCTGCAGGTGAGGAAATGGGGGAAAGTGGGAATTTTGTGAGGGAAAAGTGGGGATTTTGTGAGGGAAAAGTGGCGGAAAATGGGAATTTTGTGAGGGAAAAGGGGGATTTTGTGCAGAAAAGGGGGGATTTTGTGGGGAAAAGG
Organism: Fringilla coelebs; assembly: GCF_963513975.1. Classification (NCBI taxonomy): domain Eukaryota; kingdom Metazoa; phylum Chordata; class Aves; order Passeriformes; family Fringillidae; genus Fringilla; species Fringilla coelebs. The sequence continues at coordinate 174,827 of NW_028167413.1, read as the reverse complement.
GTAATTCCAAGGAGCTCTTCCTGGCGCTGTTGCTGCGCCTCGGCTGCACCCTGGGCGTGCGGCTGCCCCGGGCCCTGCAGGGCCGCGACAGGGACCTGCAGCCCTGCAGGTGGGGAAAAAGTGGGAAAAAAGTGGGAATTTTGTGGGGGAAAAGTGGGGATTTTGTGAGGGAAAAGTGTGGATTCCCTGGGCGTGCGGCTGCCCCGGGCCCTGCAGGGCCGCGACAGGGACCTGCAGCCCTGCAGGTGGGGAATGGGGGAAAGTGGGAATTTTGTGAGGGAAAAGTGGGGATTCCCAGGGGGTGCGGCTGTCCCGGGCCCTGCAGGTGAGGAAATGGGGGAAAGTGGGGATTTTGTGAGGGAAAAGTGGGGATTTTGTGAGGGAAAAGTGGGGATTCCCTGGGCGTGCGGCTGCCCCGGGCCCTGCAGGGCCACGACAGGGACCTGCAGCCCTGCAGGTGGGGAAAAAGTGGGGAAAAAATGGGAATTTTGTGGGGAAAAATGGGGATATTGTGAGAGAAAAGTGGGGGAAAATGGGGATTTTGTGAGGGAAAAGTGGGGGGAAAAGGGGAATTTTGTGAGGGAAAAGTGGGGGGAAAATGGGAATTTTGTGAGGGAAAAACAGGAATTTTGTAAGGGAAAAGAGGGAATTTTGTGAGGGAAAAGGGGAGATTCCCTGAGCGTGCGGCTGCCCAGAGCCCTGCAGGGCTGGGACAGGGACAGGGCCAGGCTGCAGCCCTGGAGGTAGGGAATAGGGGAAAAGTGGGGAAAAAATGGGAATTTTATAGGGAAAAGGGGGGATTTTGTGAGGAAAAGTGGGAATTTGGGGGGGAAAAGGATAATTCCAGGGGGCTCTTCCCGGCGCTGCTGCTGCTCCTCGGCTGCACCCTGGGCGTGCGGCTGCCCCGCGCCCTGCAGGGCCGCGACAGGGACCTGCAGCCCTGCAGGTGGGGAAAAAGCGGGAAAAAAATGGGAATTTTGTGGGGAAAAATGGGAATTTTGTGAGGGAAAAGTGGGGATGCCCTGGGGGTGCGGCTGCCCCAAGCCCTGCAGGGCCGCGACAGGGACCTGCAGCCCTGCAGGTGGGGAATGGGGGAAAGTGGGAAAAAATGGGAATTTTGTGGGGAAAATGGGAATTTTGTGAGGGAAAAGTGGGGGGAAATGGGGATTTTGTGAGGGAAAAGTGGGGGGAAATGGGGATTTTGTAAGGGAAAAGTGGGGGGAAATGGGGATATTGTGAGGGAAAAGTGGGGAAAAAAAGGGAATTTTGTGAGGGAAAAGTGGGGGGAAATGGGGATTTTGTGAGGGAAAATGGGGATTTTGTGAGGGAAAATGGGGATTTTGTAAGGGAAAAGTGGGGATTTTGTGAGGGAAAAGTGGGGGAAATGGGAATTTTGTGAGGGAAAAGGGGAGATTCCCTGAGCGTGCGGCTGCCCAGAGCCCTGCAGGGCTGGGACAGGGACAGGGCCAGGCTGCAGCCCTGGAGGTAGGGAATGGGGGAAAAGTGGGGATTTTGTGAGGGAAAAGTGGGGAAAATGGGGATTTTGTGCGGGAAAAGTGAGGAAAGTGGGAATTTTGTGAGGGAAAAGTTGGAATTTTGTGAGGGAAAAGTGGGGGAAATGGGAATTTTGTGAGGGAAAAGGGGAGATTCCCTGAGCATGCGGCTGCCCAGAGCCCTGCAGGGCTGTGACAGGGACAGGGCTGGGCTGCAGCTCTGGAGGTAGGGAATGGGGGAAAAGTGGGGATTTTGGGAGGGTAAAGAGGGGAAAAGTGGGAGTTTTGTGAGGGAAAAGTGGGGGGAAAAAATGGCGATTTTGTGAGGAGAAAGTGGTGGAAAATGGGGATTTTGTGGGGGAAAAGTGGGAATTTTGTGAGGGAAAAGTGGGGGAAATGGGAATTTTGTGAGGGAAAAGGGGAGATTCCCTGAGCGTGCGGCTGCCCAGAGCCCTTCAGGGCTGGGACAGGGACAGGGCCGGGCTGCAGCCCTGGAGGTAGGGAATAGGGGAAAAGTGGGGAAAAAAAGGGAATTTTATGGGGAAAAGGGGGATTTTGTGCAGAAAAGGGGGAATTTTGTGGGGAAAAGGGGGAATTTTGTGGGGAAAAGGATAATTCCAGGGGGCTCTTCCCGGCGCTGTTGCTGCGCCTCGGCTGCGCCCTGGGCGTGCGGCTGCCCCGGGCCCTGCAGGGCCGCGACAGGGAGCTGCAGCCCTGCAGGTGGGGAAAAAGTGGGGGAAAAAGTGGGGAAAAAATGGGAATTTTGTGGGGAAAAATGGGAATTTTGTGGGGAAAAGTGGGGAAAATGGGGATTTTGTGAGGGAAAAGTGGGGATTTTGTGAGGGAATATGCGAATTTTGTGAGGCAAAAGTGGGGGAAAACGGGAATTTTGTGAGGGAAAAGTGGGGAAAAATTGGGATTTTGTGAGGGAAAAGTGGGGTAAAAATGGGAATTTTGTGAGAGAAAAGTGGGGGGGAAATAGGAATTTTGGGAGGGAAAAGTGGGGGATAATAGGAATTTTGGGAGGGAAAAGTGGGGGAAAATGGGAATTTTGTGGGGAAAAATGGGGATTTTGTGAGGGAAAAGTGGGGATTCCCTGGGGGTGCGGCTGCCCCGGGCCCTGCAGGGCCGTGACAGGGACCTGCAGCCCTGCAGGTGGGGAAATTGGGGAAATAGGCAATTCTGTGAGGGGGAAGTGGGGAAAATGGGAATTTTGTGGGGGAAAAGTGGGGGGGAAATGGGAATTTTGTGAGGGAAAAGTCGGAGGAAATGGGAATTTTGTGGGGAAAAGTGTGGAAAATGGGAATTTTGTTGGGAAAAGTGGGGGGAAAATGGGAATTTTGTGGGGAAAAGTGGGGGAAAATGGGAATTTTGTGAGGGAAAAGGGGGAGAAAATGGGAATTTTGTGAGGGAAAAGTGGAGGAATATACGGAAATTTTGTGGGGAAAAGTGGGGATATTTTGGGGAAAATTTGGGATTCCCTGGCAAAAAGGGGGGAAATGAGAATTCCCTGGGCAAAAGTGGAGATTCTAAGGGGGAAAGGGGGAGGAAAGCGAGGAAAAGGGGGGGGAAAAGTAGGAATTCCATGGGAGAAAGTGGGAATTCCGTGAGGATTCCATGGAGAAAGGTGAGAATTTTATGGGGGAAAGTGGGGAAAGGGTGGGAATTCTGTGGAGGATTCTGTGGGGAAAAGTGGGAATTCCTTGGGGGAAAGTGGGGAAAAGTGGAGATTCCCTGGGGAAAAATGGGAATTTGGGGGGGAAAAAGGGGGAATTTTGTGGGGAAAAAGTGGGAAATTCCTGGGGAAAAGGGGGGATTTTGTGGGGAAAAGTGGGAAATTCTATGGGGAAAAGTGGGAATTCCATGGGGAAATGTGGGAATTCCATGGGAAAAGGTGGGAATTCCTTGGAAAATTCCATGGGAAAAGGGGATTTGGGGGGGAAAACGGGGCGGGGTGATGGGGTTTGTGGGATTGTTGGGATAATGGGATAATGGCATCCATGGGATGGGATTTATGGGATTTATGGGATGGGATGGAATCCAGGGGATTGATGGGATTGATGGGATAATGGGATGAGATTTATGGGAATTATGGTATGGGATGGGTTGGGGGGATGGGATTAATGGGATTGATGGGATAATGGGATGGAGGGGATGGGATTGGGAATGGGAACAATGGGATGGAATTGGATGGGATTGATGGGATTGATGGGATTCATGGGATGGGATCTGTGGATAATGGGATCATGGGGTGGATGGGATGGGATGGTGGGATAGCATGGAAACCAGGGATTGGGATCCAAGGCTGGGATTGGGAATTTGGGCAGCAGGAGTGGGACGGAGCATCCCGAGCAGGGTTGGGGTGTTGGAGCAGATTCCCAAAAAAAGGAGGAATGAGGGAGGGAATTCCAGGGAAACCGGGGCTGCCCCGTCCCTGGAATTGTCCCATGGAAAAATTGGGAATGGGGTGATCCCAAAACTCCCTCCATCCCAAACCAGCCCGGATTTCCATGGACTTGCCCCATGGGAATGGGATCATCCCTGGGATTGTCCCATGGGAATGGGATCATCCCTAAATCCCCTCCATTCCCACCCCATTCCCACATTCCCTGATTTCCCAAGCCCGCCTGATCCCGAGCTTTCCTTAATTAGTCCTTAATTAATCCCGGAGGCTCCAAGGCCTCTCCAGCCCTCTGGGATTTTTTTTTTCCCGGGAATTCTGCCCTTTTCATTCCTTTTCCCACTTTTCCCTGCGCCATGCAAAACAGAGAAAGCTCCACAGGGATCCCTCCAGCTCCTCTGGGGGATTTTTTTGGGAAAACTCTTGGATTTTCCATCAGGAATCCACCTTAGGGCCTCTTCCTTGAGTTTTCCCCATGGGATCCTGGATCCTTTGGAATCACGGAATGGCCGAGGTTGGAAAACCTCTGGGATGATCCCATCCCATCCAGCCATGAATCCAAGGATGCTCCAGATCCCAGGGAATGTTTCCCAGGGAAATTCAGGAAATCTGGGATCCATTTTCCACCGTTATCCCCAAACTTCCAGCATTCCAGAGGCTGCCCTGGAATCCTTGGGGTTCTCCCACCCCCCCCACAAATTCCAGGGGAATGGGACAAATCCCGATGGGGAAATCTGGGACGGCAGCTCCGAGGGGCAATCCCGAATCCCGGATTCCCTTCGTGTGTGGGATCCCCGTTCCGACAGCCGGGATTTATCCCTGGCTCCCCTTCCCGGTGTTTTGACGGGATAACGGATCTGTTCCAGATGTTGCTCGGCGGCACAACAGTCCCAGCGCTATAAATCGCTCGTTCCATGAAAAACAAATTTCCCTCAAGTAGCTCCGGAGTTTTTCCCTTCCCATTTTTTTGTCTCGGATCCCGTTCCCGGTGCGCTGGGATGGCTCCAACTCTGGCGTTCCCGGCGTCCCCCGGGCACGGAATTCCCTTGGGATATCCTGGATGGAGCCAGAGCCAAACCCGAGTCCAATCCCAAACCCAGTCCCAAATCCAATTCCAAATCCAGTGCCAGATCCAATCCCAAGCCCACTCCCAGATCCAATCCGAAACTCAATCAGAATCCAATTCCAGATCCAATCCCAGATCCAACCCCAAATCCAATCCCAAATCCAATCCCAGATCCAGTCCTAAACTCAGTCAGAATCCAACCCCAAATCCAATCCCAAATCCAATCCCAAATCCAATCACAAATCCAATCCCAAACCCGATCCCAGATCCAGTCCTAAACTCAGTCAGAATCCAATTCCAAATCCAATCCCAAATCCAATCCCAAATCCACCCCAGATGCAATCCCAGATCCAATCCTGAATCCAGTCCCAAATCCAATCCCACATCCAATCCCAAATCCAACCCTAAATCCAATTCCAAACCAAATCCCAGATCCAATCCCGAATCCATTCCCAACCCAATCCCAGATCCAATCCTAAACTCAGTCAGAATCCAATCCTAGATCCAATCTCAAATCCACCCCAGATCCAATCCCAAATCCAATCCCAAATCCAGTCCTAAATCCATTTCCAAACCCAATCCCAGATCCAATCCCAAATCAAATCCTGAATCCACCCCCGATCCAATCCCAAATCCAATCCCAAACCCAATCCCAAATCCAGTCCTAAATCCATTTCCAAACCCAATCCCAGATCCCATCCCAAATCCAATCCCAAATCCAATCCCAAATCAAATCCTGAATCCATTCCTGAATCCAGTCCCAAATCCAGTCCCAAACCCAATCCCAGATCCAATCCTGAATGCAATCCCAAACCCAATCCCAGATCCAATCCTAAACTCAATCAGAATCCAATCCCAAACCCAATCCCGATTCCAATCCTGAATCCAATCCAAATCCAATCTTGAATCCAATCTTGAATCCAATCCTGAATCCAATCCAGATCCAATCCCAGATCCAATCCCAAACCCAATCCCAGATCCAGTCCTAAACTCGGTCAGAGTCCAATTCCAAATCCAATCCCAAATCCACCCCAGAGGCAATCCCAGATCCAATCCTGAATCCAGTCCCAAATCCAATCCTACATCCAATCCCAAATCCAACCCTAAATCCAATTCCAAACCAAATCCCAGATCCAAACCCGAATCCATTCCCAACCCAATCCCAGATCCAATCCTAAACTCAGTCAGAATCCAGTCCTAGATCCAATCTCAAATCCACCCCAGATCCAATCCCAAATCCAATCCCAAACCCAATCCCAAATCCAGTCCTAAATCCATTTCCAAACCCCATCCCAGATCCAATCCCAAATCAAATCCTGAATCCAATCCCAAATCCAGTCCCAAATCCAATCCCAGATCCAATCCTGAATGCAATCCCAAACCTGATCCCAGATCCAATCCTAAACTCAATCAGAATCCAATCCCAAACCCAATCCCAATTCCAATCCTGAATCCAATCCAAGCCCAATCCCAAATCCAATCCTGAATCCAATCCAAATCCAATCCCAAACCCAATCCCAAATCAAATCCCAAATCCAATCCTGAATCCAATCCAAATCCAATCCCAAACCCAATCCCAAATCTAATCCCAAATCCAATCCCAGATCCAATCCCAAACCCAATCCCAGATCTAATCCTAAACTCAATCAGAATCCAGTCCCAAACCCAATCCCGATTCCAATCCTGAATCCAATCCAAATCCAATCCCAAACCCAATCCCAAATCCGATCCCAAATCCATTTGCAGCCCCAATCCCAAAGCCAATCCCAAACTGAATCTGAATCCAACCCCAGATCCAATCTCGAATCCAGTGTTGATCCCAATCCCGAATCCAATCCCAAATCCGATCCCGATCCCCTTTTCCAGCTGTGCCGTGCAGACGTTGAAGGCGATGCTGGCGCGGGCCGGGAACGACGACGTCGTCCAGGACGTGGGAAGCGCCGGGGGCTGGGAACTGATGGAAATTCCCGAGCGGCACCACGACGGAATCGCCCTCCTGGCCAGGTAGGGAATTCTGGGGGGGCTCCCCGGGGAATTCCGGGGGTTTGGGCTGGGGTGGGATCGTTTTCCTCCTGGGAATGCGGAGGGACGGAGGCAGCTGGAGCTGGAAGTGGGACCCGCTGAGGAATTCCCAGTGTCACCCATCCCAAAATGGAATTCCCAGTGTCTCCAATCCCAGTATGGAATTCCCAGTGTCTCCCATCCCAGTATGGAATTCCCAGTGTCATTGATCCCAGTATGGAATCCCCAGTGTTATTAATCCCAGTATGGAATTCCCGGTGTCATTGATCCCAGTATGGAATTCCCAGTCTCACCCATCCCAGTATGGAATTCCCAGTGTCTCCAATCCCAGTACGGAATTCCCAG